>NC_062524.1:16019554-16117054 GCF_022655615.1 Tachysurus fulvidraco | reverse complement strand
TTTTTTTTCTCTTTTTTTTTTTTTTTTTCTCTTTTTTTATTGTTTTATTTTCTTTTTTTTTTTTTTTTTTTTTCTTTTTTATTGTTTCTTTTTTCTTTTTTTTTTTGTTTTTTGCTCTTTTTTTTTTTTCTTTCTTTTTTTTTTTTTTTGTTTTCTCTGTGTTTTTTTTTTTTTCTCTTTGTTTTTTTTTTTTTTCTCTTTTTTTTTTTTTTTGTTTCTACCTGTTTTTTTTTGTTTTTATTCTCTTTTTTTTTTTGTTTGCTTTTTTTTTTTCTCTTTTGTTAGTTTTTTCTCTTTTTTTTTTTTTGCTCTTTTTGTTTTTTTCTCTTTTTTTTTTTTCTCTTGTTTGTTTTTATCGTTTTTTTTTTTCTCTTTTTTTTTTTTTTTCTCTTTCTTTTTTTGTTTTCTTTTTTTTTTTTTTTTTTGTTTTTTTTTTTTTTTTTTTTTTTTTTTATATAATTTTTTTTTTTTTTTTTTTTGTTTTTTTTTTTTTGTTTTCTTTTTTTTTTTTTTTTCTCTTTTTTTTTAAATTTTTTTCTCTTTTTTTTGTTTTTTTTTCTCTTTTTTTTTTTTTTCTCTTTTTTTTTTTTTCTCTTTTTTTTTTTTTCTCTTTTTTTTTTAGGGAGGACTCATTTTTTTTTTTTAACTTTTTTTTTTTTTTATTTCTCTTTTTTTTTTTTCGTTTCTCGTTTTTTTTTTTTATTTCTTTGCTTTTTTTTCTTTTTTTTTTTCTCTTTTTTTTTTTTTTTTTTCTCTATTTTTTGTTTTTTTTCTCTTTTTTTTTTTTTATTTTCTTTTTTTTTTTGTTTTTTTTTGCTCTTTTTTTTTTTTTTTTTCGTCGTTTTTTTTTTTTTTTTTCTCTTGTTTTTTTTATTTTCTATTTTTTTTTTTTTTTTTCTGTTTTTACTTTTTTTTTTTCCTTTTTTTTTTTTTTTTTTCTCTTTTTTTTATTTTTTTTCTACGTTGTTTGCTTTTTTTTGTTTTTTCTCTTTTTTTTTTTTTTGTTTTTGTTTTTTTTTTTTCTCTTTCTTTTTGTTTTTTTTTCTCTTTTTTTTTTTTTTTTTTCTCTATTTTTTTTTTTTATTTTTCGTCTTTTGTGGAGTTGTGTTTTTTTTTTCTTTTTTGTTTTTTTTTTTGCTCTTTTTTTTTATTTTTTTTTATTGTGTTGTTTTTCTTTTTATTTTTTTTTTTTTTCTCTTTTTGTTTTTTTTTGTTTTCTTGTTTTTTTTTTTTTTCGTCATTTTTTTTGTTTGTGTTTTCTCTTTATTTTTTTTTTTTTTTCTTTTTTTTTTTTTTTCTCTATTTTTTTTTGTTTGTTTTCTTTTTTCTTTATTTTTTTTTTTATTTTTATTTTTTTTTTTTTCTCTTTTTGTTTTTTTTTTTTTCTATTTTATTTTTTTTTTTTTTTTTTTTTTCTCTTTATTTCTCTTTTTTTTTCTCTCTCTTTTTTTTTTTCTCTTGTTATTTTTTTTTCTCGTTTCTTTTTTTTCTCTTTTTCTTTTTTTCTCTTTTTTTATTGTTTTCTCTTTTTTTTTTTTTTATCTTTTTTTATGTTTTTTTCTCTTTTTTTTTTTTTTTTTCTTTTTGTTTATTTTCTCTTTTTTTTTTTTGTGTCTCTTTTTTTTTATTTTTGGCTCTTTTTTTTTTGTTTTTTTCTCTTTTTTTCTTTATTTTTTTTTTTTTCTCTTTTTTTTGCGTTTTTTTTTCTCGTTTTTTGTTTTTTTTTTTTGGGGATTCTCTTTTTTTTTTTTATTTTTCTCTTTTTTTTTGTTTCTCTTTTTAGGGTTTCGATTTTTTTCTTGTTTTTTCGTTCTTTTTTTTTTTTTTTTTTTTTGTTTTTTTTTTTTTTTTTTTTCTTTGTTTTTTTTTTTTCTTTTTTTTTTTTTCTTTTTGTGTTTTTTTCTTTTTTTTTTTTTTCTTTTTTTTTTGTTTTTTTTTCTTTTTTTTTTTTTTATTTTTTCTTTTTTTTTTCTCTTTTTTTGTTCTCTTTTTTTTTCTCTTTTTTATTTCTGCTTTTTTTTTATCTTTTTTTTTTCATCTTGGTTTTTATTCTCTTTATTTTTTCTCAGTTTTTTTTCTCTTGTTTTTTTTCTCTTTTTTTTTCTCTTTTTTTTTTTCTCTTTTTTTCTCTTTCATTTTTCTCTTTTTTTTTTTCTCCTTTTTTTCTTTTTGTTTTTTCTTTTTTTTTCTCTCTCTTTTTTCTTGTTTTTTTTTTTTTTTTAGAGTGTGCGAGAGAGTGTGTGCGTGCGTGTGTGTGTGTGTGTGTGAGTGAGAGAGATGTGTGTGTGTGTGTGTGTGTGTGTGTGTGTGTGAGTGAGAGAGAAGTGAGTGTGTGTGTGTGAGTGAGAGAGAAGTGAGTGTGTGTGTGTGAGTGAGAGAGAAGTGAGTGTGTGTGTTTTCGTTATATAGAAGTGTTTTTTTGTGTTTGTGGTTTGGTTGTTATTTATATATAAGTGATTGTTTTTTTTTTATTTCATATCTACTTTATTTTTTTTTTTTTGATTTATATTTGATTTCTACTATATAATTTATGTTTTTTTTTTTTTTTTCTTTCATATATATTCTGTTTTTTTTTTTTTTTTTTTTTTTTTTTTTTTTTTTTTTTTTTTGTTTTTTTTCATCTCACTATATCTCTCTCTTTCTTTTTTATGTATATTTCTCTATCTCTCTCTCTTTTCTCTCTCTCTTTCTTTTCTCTTTTCTCTTTCTCTCTTTCTCTCTCTCTCTTTTCGATCCTTTCTCTCTTTTGTCTCTTTTCTGTCTCTCTCTTTCTCATCTTTTCTCTCCCTTTCTCTCTCTCTCTCTTTCCGTCTCTTTCTCTGTTTTATCTCCTGTCTTTTCTCTCTTTCTCCTCTTTCTTCTTCTCTTTTTCTCTTCTCTCTTTATCTCTTCTCTCTTTGTTTTTTGTCTCTTTCTCATTTTCTGTCTCTTTCTCTTCTTTCTCTCTCTTTCTATTTTCTATCTCTCCTGTTTTCTCTCTCTCTCTCTTTCTATTTTTCTCTTTCTCTCCTTTCTCTTTTGTTTTTGTATTTCTCTTTCTCTCTTTCTGTTGTCTTTCTCTCTTTCCATTTGATCTCATATATTTTAGAGGTCATCTTTATCTTTCTCTTCTTTTCGCTTTCTCTCTTTCATTTTTCTCTCTTTTTCCTCTTTGTTGTTTTGTGTTTATTTTATCTTGTACCTTCTGTCTCTCTTCTCTCTCTGTTCTATATTTCTTCTACTCTTCCTTTTGTCTCATTTCGCTCTTTCTTTGTGTTGGTTTATTTCTTTTTCTTTCTCTTTCTCTTCTATATCTATTTCGTCTTCTCGCTCTTCCTCTCTGTTCTCTCTTTCTGTCGTATTTCTCTCTTTACTTGTCTGTCTCTGTATTCTCTCTTTGCTTGGTTTTGTTTGTCGCTCTTTTCTGTCTCTTTCTCTGCTCTTTCTCTCTCTCTCTTTCTATCTCGCTTTCTTTTTATCTCTCTTCTTTCTTTATCTCCCGTCTTTCTTTCTTATCTATCTCTCTTTCTGGCTCTGTGTCTATTCTTTTTTATTTGCAGTTGTCTGCTGTGATGTGGTCTACTCATCATTTCTTTTGTTTTTTATTTTTGTTCTCTCTGTGTTGTCTATCTTTGATGTTTTTCTCTCTCCTTCTCTGGCTGCCTCTCTTATCTGTTTTTCTCTATTCTCTCTATCTGTCTTTCTGTTTTTAGTCTCTGTTCTCTCTTTCTTTTTGTCTCTTTGGTCTCTTTCTCTCTTGTCCTGTGTGTTATTTCTTTGGTTTTCTGTTGTGTGGGAGAAAGGAGTTGTCTCTTTACAGGGTTTAATGTTAGGGTTTAGTGACTTCGGTCTCTGCTCGCTCTTTACTGTACTCTTTCTCTCGTTTTTCTTTCTGTTTTCTCTCTTTCTCTTGTCTTTGTCGCTTCTCTCTTCTCTTTCTTTTTTTTCTTTCTCTTCTCTTTTCTTTCTTTCTCTTCTTTTTTCTTCTCTTTTTTTCTTCTCTTTTCTTTCTTCTCTTTCTTTTTCTTTCTTCTTCTCTTTCTCTCTTTTTCTTTTTCTTTTTCCTTTTTTTCTTTCTTTCTTCTCTTTTTCTTTCTCTTTTCTTCTGTTTTTCTTTCTCTTCTTCTTTTTTTCTTCTCTTCTTCTCTTTTCTTCTCTTCTCTCTCTTCTTTCTTTTTCTTCTCTCTTCTTCTTTTTCTTCTCTTCTATTTTCTTTTTTTTCTCTCTTCTTCTCTTTCTTTTTTTTCTTTTCTCTTTCTTCTTTTTTCTCTTTTCTTTCTCTTTTCTCTTTCTTTTTTCTTCTCTTTCTTTTCTTTCTCTTTTCTCTCTTTCTTTTTTCTTTTCTCTCTTTTCTCGTTTGTTTTCTTTTTCTTTCTTTTTCTTTTCTTCTTCTTTCTTTTTCTTTTTTTCTCTTCTTTTTCTTTTTTTTCTATGTTTCTCTCTCTCTTCTCTCTCTCTCTTTTCTCCTTCTTTCTTTTTCTCTTTCTCTCTCTTTTCTCTCTCTTTCTGTTTTCTCTGTGTTCTTTTTTTGTTTTCTTTTTCTTCACATGTTGGTTTTTCTCTGTTTCTCTGTGTGTGTTTCTCCTTCTGTTTCTCTTCTTTGTGTCTCTTATATTTTGTCCTGCTGTTATTTATCATATCCTTTCTCTCTCCTTTCTCTTTCTCTCTCCATGCTATGTTTTTTTTCTTTTTGATCTCAGTCTCCCTTCTTAGTCTTGTCTCTCTCCGTTCTTTTGTTGTCTCTATCGTTCTTATTTTTCTCTTTATGTTTGCTCTCTCTCTTCTCTCTCTCTCTGTCTTTCTATCTTAGTTTTCTGCTCTTATTTTGTTTTTTCGCATGTTTTCTTCTTTATTCTCTCTGTTCTGCTATAGTTTTTTGTTCTCTCTGTTTATTTTTTCTCTGTATCTCCTCCCTTTTCTCTCTCATGTCTGTTCTACATTTCTCGTCTTAGTTTTTGCGTGTCTCTCTCCTTTCTTTTTTTTCTCTTTTGGTGTGTCGCGCGTGTGTGGTGTGAGAGTGTGTGTGTTTCGCGCGCTTCGTGTGTGAGAAGTGTGTGTGTGAGAGTGTGTGTGTGCGCTGTGTGTGTCGCGTGTGTGTGTGTGAGTGTTGTGTGGTGTGAGTGTGTGTGTGTGGAGTGTGTGGTGTGTGAGAGTTGGTGGTGTGCGCGTGTGTGTGAGATTGTGTGTGCGAGTGTGTTATAGTTTCCTTTGTAGAGTTTTGATGTGACTGTTTTTTATATTGTTTGTGTTTGTGTTCAATAGTTTCTCTGATTTTGCTGTTAGAGAGTTTGTGCTGTGTTTGTGATAGATCTGTTTGTCTCTCTCTATCTTTTGTTGTGTTTTTCTCATTGTGTCATCCTCTCTATTCATCTTTCTCTTTTTGTCTCTCTCGACTGTTTCTCTAATCTATCTCTCGGATAATTTCTCTATCGTCTTTCTCTGCTCCTTTTGTTTTTATTGTCTTTCTCTCTCTCTCTGTTGTTTCTTTCTCTCTCCTATTCTTTTTTCTTGGTTGTATTGCGTCTCTCTGTCTCGTCTTCTTTTGGTGTTCTCTCTCTCTCTCTCTCTCTCTCTCTCTGCTCTTTCTGTGTTATTTATGTATTTTTCTACTCTCTCTCTCTCTCGCTTTATCTCTCTTCTCCTCTTCTTTTTTCGTCTTTCTTTATCTCTTTTTTGTATGAGTTGTGTGTATGTCTCGTTTCTGCTTCTCTCTCTTGTTTTGTTTTCTGTTCTCTGCTATCTCTTTGCTCTCTCTTTTCATGCTCTGTGAGAGAGTGAGTGTGTGTGTGTGTGTGTGAGGGAGTGAGTTTGTCTGTGAGAGTGTGTGTGTGTGTGTGTGTGTGTGTGTGTGTGTGTGTACAGGACTGCAGGAGCTGCAGAGGGAGTCACACTGTTAGATAGACAGAGACAGGTGGAAGTTTCCTTCTCTCATGAGTGAACTTGATCAGATTTAATAAAGATTATTACTGTGGATTAACAGAATATAAATAATAGAGTTATCACCTGAACTTTACTGGAGATCTATTGAATACAGATCTCTTTTTCTGTATGTTGGTTATAAGCCTCCTGACCAGTGGTCTGAAATACAGAATACATACAGCATGTGACGCCAATACGAATATGATACGATACAGAACTGTTCCCATGCAGTCATGCTGTTATTCTGTCTTCACTACACCTTCTTCACTGGGACTGACTGTGCAAATTATTGTGAGATTGTTTCTGAATAATATAACTATAACATTGTATTGCATCAGACTTTTCTGCCCTCCTGGTGCCGATTACGTTGTTCCGAATCAGTAAATCTGTAACATTAATAACTCGGTAACATTTTTTTAAATCAGGCTCCTACTAAATGAGGGTTCTGAACTTTGTTATAGTTCATAGGGTTGGGACAAATTGTTCCTCTCGCTCTCTCTCTCTCTCTCTCTCTCTCTCTCTCTCTCTCTCTCTCTCTCTCTGTTGCTCTCTCTTTTCCTCACACTTTCTCTCTATTCTTAGCACAGTGGAGTAACACAATCCAACTGAGGGTGTAGTATTTTTTTCCCTTTCCTCCACACACACTTACTGTCATGTTCTTTCTTCTGATTCATTATGTCTCATGTTGTTTTCCATTCTACGTAAACCTCCCTGACTGAACACACTCTCACACACTTAAACCCTAGAGGATGGCCAGATCTTCCCGTTCCGCTACAACTCCATAAACACGGCGTTCAGACATCGCTCTATTTCCAGTGACGTGCTTCTCGCATGGCTTCTGCTTACTGTAGGGTTTCCAAAGGCTCTAGGAGTCACGAGAGCCACTGACATTTTGATCACAGTGCCCTGGTTATTTATACCTTCAATGAGTCACAAGGAAACTTTCACTCTGTTTTAGCACTTGGTGTACTCTGTCGTACAAGTTAGTGTTCGGAGGTGTGGAGAATTTGTAATCACACACATAACAATGATTAAAAACAAAAGGGATTATTATGAAACTAGTCCATGATGCAGTGGTGTTATGGAAGTGTTTTATTCCTCTTATACCACGGAATTTGGCAAGGATTACAAAAAAACCCTAATATTATGCTAATAACTAATGCTAATATTTGCATGTTTAATTGGGTTATTTTCCTGCACATAACACCAGTGTATGATATTATTAAAGATATAAGGTGTACATCCTTTTATGACCGTAACCTTAGTGAAAACTTGTTATACTGTAAGTCGTGTGTGTGTGTTTGTGTGTGTTTGCAAATCCTAGGCCTTATTAAAGCGTTTGGAGTCAGTAAAAGCGACTCCAGGAATGACTCGAATAGAACAGCTAACAGAATACCAGCGCCAAGTCGCATACCTTGGAATACCTACACCGCTCATAAGACCTGCATCAGGTACACACACACACACACACACACACACACACACACACACACACATACTTACTCCTCCAACCTGACGGTTATGTCTGTAATGAGCAAGCAATGTGAATTATTAAATACTCGTCAACTTCGTTACCCTCCACAGGACGACCCTCCAGAACCTGCCGTTCTCCCAGTCCTCACAGAACCAGACCTGAAACCGCAAAACCCACCAGAACCACAGGTCCACGGCCGGCCTGGTCCTGATCCGAACCCCGTCTCTAATCACATGCAAAACCGCTCAAACGCTTCCCGCAATGCAGCACCTCAGATCTGGGTCGCGAGAAGCCGAGTTTCTGACGGACCACTTAAACGTTGTAAGTCGGACCTTCAAGGCCTGGTGATCAGCTAGTTATACGTTTTTAATGACAAATAAGTTGTACGGGTTGATAGAAGTGTTTGGTAGAGAAAGGAACACAATAACGGATTTTATCTTTACAAGTAAACCCATTTCTTAAACCTGTCACCCTTAAAAGAAAGTTAGACTTCGTATCATGATGCCATGATTTCACAGGCTCACTCATTCTCGACTAGCTAGAGGACGTGAAATCTGTGCGGTTTGTTGTCCAGTTTGGAGATTATTAGTTTTTTTTAATATATTTTCAAATCAAGGCTATTTGTTTACTTGTGTATCTTAATAGAACAAACTGTTATAACCCTTTCGATATATGACCCATCACACTCTATACCAATATGACCGTTTGTGTCTGGATTTATTTTATAAACTAAGTTATTGAACATACAATCTGAACGGAATCCTCAGCGGATTTGGCTTGATAAAACACATCCATGACTTTTCCTATTCTCAGAGTATGTGCACAGGACAATCGACATCAGCCATTTATAATCTTTTTTGATCTGCGGAGGAGGTTTGAGCTTTATTTTGCTGTACATTGCACTTAGTAAGGTCAGAGAACATAAACAGATCGCTTAGATGCGATGTATGCTTGCTTTCTTTGTGCCTGAAATATCAGTAGGCTTATGTGCAAGTTTAAAGATCAGTAGAATTATATATATTTAATATTGTCAAATCTGTATGTTGGAATAAAAATGTAAAATTTCCTTAATTGTATGACTGTTTACACACACACAATAATGACTTGTTACTATAGACAGATTTGTCACTGCAATACTGACAGTCCTGACCTTCTGCTGCCGATTTAACCTCCGCATTATCGCATGCTTGCCGTGACAGAGACCCGTCAACAACCTGTTTTATTGTATTTTCATGACCTGTGACTCTTAAGTTCTTTTGTAATCCCTGTTGACAGCATTGTTTAACTCACAGTGACGGTTCTATAGTAGTAACTGTTGAAATTAATAACCGATCCTCTAATATTTATAGCAGCTCAAATTTAATTAAAGAGGTATGACATCAGGGGGGCATGGTGGCTTAGCACGTTCGCCTCACACCTCCAGGGTTGGGGGTTCGATTCCCGCCTCCACCTTGTGTGTGTGGAGTTTGCATGTTCTCCCCGTGCCTTGGGGGTTTCCTCCGGGTACTCCGGTTTCCTCCCCCGGTCTAAAGACATGCATGGTAGGTTGATTGGCATCTCTGGAAAATTGTCCGTAGTGTGTGATTGCGTGAGTGAATGAGAGTGTGTGTGCCCTGCGATGGGTTGGCACTCCGTCCTGAAACTAAGAGCCCCGAACATGTTCCTGCATGACAATGCCACACTGCACAAATCGAAGTTTACGAAGACATGGCTCGCCAAGGTTGGGGTGGAAGAACTGATCAGGTTTGGACAGATCCCAGCCCTCTTCACTTGGTGGTAATGTGCTGATTGTGTTGAGATTTACCTCATTAATGCTTTACTTTTGCCCATATGGAGTAACTGATTTAGCTCAAGTTCCACTGCAACCCTTAAAAAAAAATCCAGGTTTGTAGAGAGAAATTTGAAGAGAAACCTAACTTAGGGATGAAGAAAGAGAATTCAGGAAGAGAAGGAAATGAAAAGCTGAGACGAAAGATTAAATGGTATTTGAGTAAATTTTTATTAAAAGAACACAAGAACTGTTGACTTTTCTGATGTACAGGCACATGATGCATCTTCCTTTAACGGGGCCCCTCTGGCCCCAGTGGTGCTTGTGTTTTGGGTTTTTTTTTTCTTCTAAATGGAACAAATATTATAAACAAAGCAAAACAATCTCTGCGTGGCGAGAATAATCGGACCTGAGAGGACAGTTGTAATCAGAGATGAGGTTAGGGGGTTAAATATATTTACACAGGTTTAGGAGCAGGCAGCTGCTTCCTCTCACTCTCAGACACTCGGTACACTCTCGCACACATCTAGCCTGGTTTAAGACATTCGCAGCACTGAGGGTCTCCTTTTTGGTTAGATGGACCTGGAGGCTTAAACACTTATGTGTACTTCTTGATCTCATCATAGAGGACAAGCACAAAAGCACCACCCATTCCTCTCAGCACGTTCGACCAGGCACCCTTGAAGAAAGCCCTAGATCCTTCGTCCTTGGTGATCTTCTTCCAGCAGTCCACTGTGCCCTTGTACATGATGTCGGCTGGGGAAGGAAAATGGACCAGATGTGTATTTTAAAGCAAACAAAACTCAAGAATTTGTTCAAGAATGATCACAATTTTGGCATTTTGGTTCTGCAGCAGGACTAAAGATCTAACATCTAAAGTCCAGTATGAGGAGCAAGAGATATTTTGATCACAGATCTTATTGTAGTGTGTTTTACGACTAACTTACCTCCTTTCCGTCCTGACTGCATCATCATACGACGTCTGACAGTATCAAAGGGATACGAGATAATACCAGCCACGGCAGTGACGGTCTGGGCGATCATCCAACTGATGATGATGTGTGTGTTCTTGGGGTCTGGCAGCATGCCTGAAATTTCACATTCAACAAATTTGTGCTTTATCCTTTGCCAAGATATTTATTCCTTGATGAAGCAATCAAACATCAATGTATTTTTTACCTTTAGCGGTGTCGTAGATCCCAAAGTAGGCGGCTCTGTAGATAATGATGCCCTGGACGGACACATTGAAGCCAAGGTAGAGCCCCTTGATGCCATCTGACTTAAAGATCTTGGCAAGACAGTTGCCCAGGCCGGTAAACTCTCTTTCAGCAGAGCCTTTGCCAATATCTGCAGCCAGCCGGGTCCTAGCAAAATCCAGTGGGTAAACGAAGCAGAGTGATGTTGCACCGGCGGCACCACCCGATGCCAGATTGCCAGCAAAGTAGCGCCAGAACTGGGTGTGTTTGTCAACACCGCCAAGGAACAGCTTTTTGTATTTGTCTTTGAAGGCAAAGTTGAGAGCCTGAGTTGGGAAGTACCGGATCACATTGGCCAGGTTTCCACGCCAGAAACTGATGAAGCCTTGCTCCTTGGGAATCCTCACCACACAGTCGATGATGCCTTTGTACTGCATCTCGGCAGTGATCTGTTTGCTGGCATGCTGGACCTGGTGGAGGAGCATTTGGTGTTAGGAAAGTCTCAAAGTGTAATTTAATGTGTTTCTGTTGTTGGATCTTATTAAATGAATCTTTGTTGAATCAGTTACATAATTAATTGGATTGGATCTGCTGGAGCAGGAAAAACGGACTCCAAGACCAGGTTTGTGAAGGAATTCAACCTAGATGGTGGCACAGAAGGCCCAGAGTGTCTGTATGTTGTTGGACTGTTGAGCAATGATCTTCCCTCAGCGATATCCTCAAATATGTAGCCTCTGACATATCACAGTTGACCTGCCATGGACAGTTGAGTTCCAGGCTTTCCATCATCTTTTTATCTCTCTGTTGTTTATTTCACTTGGATCCAATATAGATTGAGATTCTTATTAAGATACCTTTCTTTCTTATTGGAAAGATTAGTCTGACCATGTGCACCAGCCGCATTGAGATTTACAGCCATGTGAGGGATTGAGTATTGGGTTTCAAACCTCAGGCTATTTTTAGGACTAAACTCACCCCAAGTATTGTCACTTCATGCACCCACGTTTTACCAACACCATGTCCATGACTTGCTTGTTCATAACTCAAAGTATTGCAATCACTAGAAATCTAGAGATAAAGTGACTGGTTAAGGTAATTCAATTCAGTTCAAATTTATTTACAAATTAACTTAATTTATTAAGGATCCTGTGGGTCTCAGACCCTTGGCCTGAAAGGAATGACAAGACAGGTGGGTATTTTTGTAATAAGTACCAAAAATACTGTGTTCTAGCCCAGTATGAGTCACACAAATGCAGATGAATGAACTTAGTAAGTGTACTAAAAAAACGAATTGTGTGTCAGATGTACATAGTTAGTAAAAGGGTTTGTCACTGGATGGCAATCAGTTCCAGCTTTCTACACGTGTTCCAGGGTTAATATGTAGACTTTTAAGGGTCCCTCTGCAGGGATAAACCAAAGAACCTTTCAAAGTGGTAGATGGATTTTATACTTTACCCCCAAACATCTTTTGGACACCAATGAATGTTAGTGAGTCAGTTAATAAAACTACCTGAAATAATGTGTGTAGATTTCTACAGCAGATAAACACACACACACACACACACTCACACACACACACACACACACACACACACACACACACACACACACACACACACACACACACAGGGATACCTGCAGCAGCAGCTTGACCCTCTCGATGGGTGCCACAGCTGTTTTGGAGATAGCCGCAGCCACTCCACCCGCCAGGAAATCCTTCATGAAGCTTATGACCCCTTCAGCCATGGTGCCGGTGTGTGTATGTGTGTGTTTCTGTTTCGTGTGCGAACTCACAGCTCTCAACACGCCGATGGACCCTTCAAATGGACGAGCACGCGGGCCTGCGTGCCCTTCATATAGACGCGCACCTATCGCGAGAAGATCAGGTGATGGACGCGCACGGCACCGAACGGAAAAGGAACCTTAAATAAATATCCCGGGTCAGAGAGCGCGACTTAATCATCATGCCTTGATACTGAGGGACGTTTAAAGGACAAATGTACTTTATTTTTATTTTTTTTATTTTTTGGAAGGACAAAGTAGACTTTGTAAAATAATAATAATAATAATAATAATAATAATAATAATAATAAATAAATACATAATTCAAATATAAATGACAACCTTGCATGTGCAATATTTCTTTGTTATTTACTTATTCATTTATTAATAAATAATTTATTCTAAGACGCAGCACAAAGGAATAATTCAACACATACGACTTTGTTAGTTTTTATTTCACATTTGCGTTGAATGAGTTAAAATCGTTCAGCAAATCATTCCCGTTAGCATTGTATTTAAAGTAATAGTTTACTTTCTGATATTGACATTTGAGTTGACATCGTTAGAAATGTGACGGAATCCTTGGTTTGTTCGAGCCCAAATAAAGAGAAGAATTTAATCCGTATTTTTAAAAAAAAGAAGCTCGGATTTGGTTTGATGACAGAATGAAGGCTGCGTGTGGGACGTCTGTTGCTAAAAGTGGGTTTCTCTTTAATGTGCACCATAAAGCATTTGAGTTTTTAGAATTATGAATGGGGATCTGGGCTGCATGTAGAGCTACAAGGATCTTTTTTTTCCATGCTGGCTACTTCACCCAGAAGTCTCCCGAGTCTCGTGCGCAATTACGCACAGTTCACATGACCGAGGCGCGTGGATATCAGTTTCCGTGCAGAGATTAAACTTTGTTTAGGTAAAACAGTAAAACCCGGAGTGGAATAAACACAACGGAAGTGTGATTGTCATCATCCAGCCTTTTGTTTTTGTACGCAGACCTACTGCGTGCTCTATTCTTCTTCTGTGAGCACTTCGTATGAAATGAATGAATAAAGGAAGGAAAGAAGGAATCAATTTATCATTGAATTAATTAATGAATAACAGTTTAATACTTTTGTTTGTCTATATATTTTAGACTATAGGTTTCTGTAAAATTACCTTAATAAGTGTTTTTTTATGTTTTACTAATGCTAAACATATATATGACTGTTGTTATATATATATATATATATATATATATATATATATATATATATATATATATATATATATATATATATATATACCTTTTGACCCCCGAGATATATAGAGTTATAGAGTTATAGAGTGTGTGCTGGGGGTCAGAAGATGGCGATGGAGAGCTGTTCTTTGAGTAGAGTTTCCTATCTATCTATCTATCTATCTATCTATCTATCTATCTATCTATCTATCTATCTATCTATCTATCTATCTATCCATCCATCCATCCATCCATCCATCCATCCATCCAAGAATAATTCACCTTTTAACTCACAAATTTCCCTATAAAGTCTAAAAATTTCAATCTAACTTAGCCAATCTAATTTAATGTATTTTTAAATTTCTTGTATTTTTTTATATATATATAATAAAAATCTTGTTATTCATTTTTAATATTTTTAAATAATAATCCTGTATTAATCTTGTATTTATTAATATTTTTTAAAAAATCACTTATTTTGAAAAGTAGAAGTTGGAAATTGGAGCTCACGTGACACTGAAGTTTGCAGTCCGTTCAGAATCAGTAACAGGTAAGGGATTTATAAATAAGGGTTTTGTAAATAAATATAAAAGAGAATCTTAATCTTAATCTTAACCTTTGTTAGCTGTCGTGGTTAGCTCCAAAAATTGGTTAATAGACGACTGATAAATTCAGTACTAGGTGGAAACAACCAGAAAGAACTTCACTAAAGATGATTTATTTTTATATTTAGTTTTTCCAAATGGCTAAATGGGAAAACTTGCATTTAATTCCATTCACTTCATTAAATGTTATTTACTCTAAAGAACAAGCCAGAAGTGATAGAGGCAAATCTCTTAGAGGAAGAAACCTTCAGAGGAACTAAAAAGGTTCTCTGATTAGAAGTTATACATTTTTTACCAGTATGTTCAAAAAGCAAGAACTATTTTTGTGTGAATTGCAAATTACTTTATGGCCCACAGATGGTGAGTCTGTGAGTATAGAGGATGACAGTGTGTATCAGGAGAACACGTCCAGCTTGTTAGAGAAAGAGAGAGCGAGGTTTTATAAGGTATAACTGTCACACACTCGTTTTCACTTCTCTCACTCTCAGCTAAACAAACTGCTCTTTTCAGGACACATGCTTATGTACTTCTTTCTCTGGATCGTTATTGAGTTCTAACACTGATCGGTTTGCTTAGTGTCTGAATTATTAAAAACCTCTGTGGTCACCTTCAAACCTACAGCTGAACGTACGAAACTCATCCAGGGGTTTAATACTGTTCTGTTGGACAACTGAATGGGATAGACACAAGACAGGCAAGAAGTCAGTCCGTTGTTTTTGGAAACTCCTGAGGTTACTTGTCATTTCCTGCTAGATGTGATGAAAGTGTACACACTGCACCTTAACTTCGGATTATCCACTGGACTATACACTCACACTGCACTAGAAACACTGGACTATACATATACACTGCATTTAATGCCATAATCCATCTGTTACCACTAGACACCATCCGATGCACATCCATGTCACTTCTGTATCTGTACAATCTGTTTTGCACCTTATACTATTTTATATATAATATATTTACATATATTTACACATATACATATATAAATACATACTGAATATAATGTGTAGTGTTACTGTAAGGATGCCCAACAGTACACTGTGTGTGCTGACACGTATGAGGATATTGCACATGTTCATTTTCTGATTCCATTATCTGTTTGTTAACTACATATTGTACACACATTGCACCGGCTATATATGAGCATACTGCACATTTCACCTGTTGATTTCATTATGATTGTTAACTGTACATATTGTACACACATATTGCACTAACTATATGTATGATCAAATTGCACATTTTCACGTCAACTCATTATCTATATCTTTATCTGTATATCTGTACAACTGTTCTGCAATTTCTGGAGTTTGCTCCTAACAATTTCACTCACCAAGGCACATGTGCTGTGGTGATGTGACAATAAAAGTGACTTGACTTGACTTGACTTAAATAAAGTAAAAGTGTTCATTAGGGAAAGAGATCAGCAGCAAGACACGGCAGAAAACAAAAGTGATGAGAATGTCTAATGTTTATTATTAATCTTGGATTATGGAGTTGTTACTATAGAAACAGTAATGTACGTTGTCAGATGGAGAACATTAGTACGCACCTACGATTTGAATTACACACGGATCTCCTGTCAAAGTGATGTGATGGAAAACCAGTCAGAATGGAGAATTCGGCTTGGTCCTGGTATTTTAAAGTATAATAAAGTATCGTATATAATGTGTGTGGCACGGCATCAGCATGATGCCCACATCCCCATCACTGACCAAACAGAGATGGCAATCTTTCTCACTTCATGAAGCTCACTTCCTGCCAACAAACGACACACGACTGTGGAGACCTCGAGCTCCTGACTCTTGTACTCAAACTGACTCGAGCTGTAACAGGCTTATGTCCCATAGTCCTCCTGTGCCCCGGGTCAGCGGGTGCACACACATCTCATAAATGCCCGATTCACACATATGCAGGATGTCCACAGCTTAAAGGATTTGGCAATGGCAAAAAAAAAAAAACACGGGCAAACAAAGTCCACCGTCTCCAGGAGTAGGATGAGTCGCTGTAGCAACGGTTGCTGGGACCTGGTGTGTGATTCTGTAACACATCAGTCTCATAGTCATATTTTTCAGACTCTAGACCAGGATGATAATTCAGTGGTGCAGAAATCTGGCCATTTTCAGTATCATAGCATCTGCTGCATTCCAATATTTTTGATATACTTACTCTTATTTCATCACTGTGTCTTTAAAATACGTTTTTTTGACTGCTTTCAAAATTATTGGCACCCTTAATTATTGTTTGGGTAGAGCCAATAATCCAAGGTAAAAGTTTGTAAGAGATTTTTAATTTTTTTTGGAATTACGGTTAATATCTTGTTTGGTTGATTAAATCATTGTCTGTTCTATATGCATTAATAATAATAATAATAATAATAATAATAATAATAATAATAATAATAATAATAATTATTATTATTATTATTATTATATAATGATTAATTTGTTTAATAATTAATTAATTATGAATTATAATATAATAATAATGATTAATTTGTTGTTTTCAGCTTGTTCTCGTTTTCTCTGTTTCTTTTATTTCCTTTCCGTCTCCGATTTCCACCCTTTTGTGTGTATAGAAAGGTTTATTAACATGTTTTAAAGGTGCTGTAGCTCCTCAGCACCTCTCTATTGCATGAGAAGTCAAAGGTCAGAGTCTGCTAAGGCTCCTTTGCTTCTTAAATAGAACCTTCAGTGTGTACATGAAGCTCTGAGGTTAAAGCAGTTGCTCATTAAAGCCTAATGTTTCTCCGCACCCGGTGTGTGTGTGTGAAGAGCCTGAAGATCTCTGAGAGCTTCTGTTCCCAAAGTGTATTCACTCTTTAATAGTAGGGACAAGTGGAGACCACCTGATCATTTAATTGTGTGTGTGTGTGTGTGTGTGTGTGTGTGTGTGTGTGTGTGTGTGTGTTTGCAGGGACATTGACAATCTCAATAGGGCAGCACTTGTTTGCACTCGTTTAAAGCAGCCACTCTACATTTTGCTCTAGGTTATTTTTTTCTTTCGCGTTCTGTCCTTTTCTCTTCTTCTTTGTCTTCTTTTATAATTTCTTTCTTTCACATTCCTTTCTTACACTTTATTTAACGAGGTTCACACATCGTACTTGACGTCTTACAATTCTGCAAAAGCTTTACTATGTAATATTCTGTCAAAAATCTATTTTTTCCCCTTCTATAATTTTAGCCAATAACATATTTGAATCCGCCCATGATAAGATTTATTTTACACGAAGAAATAATAAAATAATTCAATACACTAGCATATAGTCAGCTGGCTATGACAATTGACAGGAAGATTGCTGCGTTTATTGTGTAGTTCCTGAAAATATTTACATACTTATACACGAAGCTGCAAGTGATCGTAACGAGCCATGTGGATTAAATATACACATGTGTATGTCTAGTTTATAGATCTATATATATATATATAGTGAATGGTCCAAAAAGTTTTGTACATGAAACGATCTTTACACAGAAATCAGCATTTCAATTGCAATCCTTCTTAACATGTAATACTTCTTTTTTGGTTCTCAAATAAATCCCTGTGTACTGTAAAACTGGATCACATCTTAATAAGACCAAAGCAAACTCAGCAAACATACGTTACATATAAAGATTTCCACAGTTTCTAGTTAATGCTAAGTGTAGCTACAGTGTTATTTTACTCATAAACTGTCTTTTTGTGTTTTATCAACACATCTGAGGTAAAGGTTAATATTTTAACTGATTTGTTAGTGTGTCACTGTTATAATTTGAAATCCTCCCCACAGAGGAAGTCTGGAAGTCTCACTTAGAGTATTTTAGTACACTTTTCTCAACACATCTGAAGTCAATGTTGGATTGCCGCGCCTTTGTGTTCCCCATAAACAGATTTATGCTTTATATATATATATATATATATATATATATATATATATATATATATATATATATATATATATATATAAATCAACTATATATAGAATTTTTTCAACACATCTGAGGCAAATGATATCCTTAACTGATTTGTTTAAGGTTCATGATCACTGTGTCTTTGTATTCCCCATAAACAGATTTATGCTAGGTGGAACCTGATTATCCTGCAGTTTTCTGCTATGTTATGCCCATATTTTGTCTCCATATGTCCTAATAACCTAAAAGCAGTGCTCTAACAATTTTAGCTACACTTGTGTAAGTAGTCTTAATCATCTTCCCTCAGTACAGGGAAGGTTTATAAAAATGTACCTCGTAATTTAGCTCTTTAATAGATTAGCAGTGTTTATACTGATGTATATTTGAATAACCTTTAAAAGACTCATAAGCTGTTCAGGTAACATTCATAACACGTTTATTTATTTTTTATAAATAAAGATTCTCTTTTGGTTGACAGGTTTAGTGGTTACTATGTTACACACCTGATGTCTTTACACAACCCTGCGCTCTGGCTCAGTCTATTAGAGCTCAAACATACACACACACCGGATGTTCAAATCATTTGATAAATCAATTGGTCATTCTCTGTGGTTCCTGGACCGAGTGAAAGTTGCAGATTGTAAGTGTGTGTGTATGTGTGTGTGTGTGTGTGTGTGTGTGTGTGTGTGTGTGTGTGTGTGTGTGTGTGTGTATTAGAGAGTTTAATCCTAAGATTGAGAGATATGTGATTGAAAGATTTGGTCAGTGTGTGTCCAGCTCTTGGCTGAAGGGGCAATTCGACCTCTTGACCTAAAGGGTCAATGAACAGCGTATGCTGGTGGCCTGATTAGCCGACCAACATGCTGACCTCTTGCTGACCCCTCCATGACCTCTCCAATCTTCTCTGCAGGTTTGGACCAGTGATTTCCAACAACTAGATTGTACAGCTGGTGGACAGATTTTTAGGAAATGTGTAGATGTTTTTTGTTTTTGTTTTTCGTCACCATTGACATAACACAATCTCTCATACTTTTCTCTAACAAGGATTTTATCAGTAGGCGACATGAATAAGGTTCAAAATGTCTGCGGAAAGTCTTACGAATATTATCATTATCACCTACTAGAATGTGAGTGAAATATACGCTTTAATAACCGTTCACAAATAAAACTAAATTTTTTGAACGATTTTAGCTTCATACAGCTACCTCACAGTTTTAAATTTTACTTTACTTTAATTTACTAGATAATAATTATTTACTGAAAGATAATTTATAATTTGTTTTATTAGCTGTGATTTAAAAAAAAATAAATTAGGTGAAAGCAATAGGGATTAAAACAGTGCTGCTAAAATAAAATAAAAACATTCAGTATATACAGCTGTTCAAAAAATATTGCTGATTATTATATTTATTATGTATAATTATTGTGCATATGTATTATGGTTATATTTACACATTTAAATACATTAAATTTTGCATTAATATTTTTTTTAGAAAAGTTAAAAAGTCAGAGAGAAAAAATATTATTATAAATCTTATTATTATTATTGTTATTATTGTTATTATTGTTATCATTATTTAAAATTTTTTTTTTTACAAGATTATTAATTCCAAATTTAGACACAGGAGTGTAAATTCTTTAGCATAGCTTTCATTAAGTACTGTGAATAATAATAAAAAAGATTATTGAACAGTTTTCACAATTTGTAGATAAATTACTTAAGTTTAGTTAAGTCAAGATTTTCTATATGATTTTTAACCTAAAAATCAGCCATAGAGTTTTTCATTTCTTATTAAAACACCTTGTGTCACATAAACACTTTAAAATGTTTAGAACACAATCAAAAATCACCGCAGATAAAAAATTCACGTATTCATTATTAATCTACTTTTTATTTCTTTTAAGGAGGTTTTTCTTTATGAACTTTTGTAAATTTTATGTGAGAACCATTTTAATATTGGAATTTGGTCCAAAACAGTCATTATGCAAACCTCACATTGAGGGGGTATGAGAGCAAAATCACCCTCAAGATACTGTCAGGCTCAATATTATGAAAAGACATGTAAATATTCTGTTTCTTGCCATTTCTATTGCAGGAAGTTTTTTGTGTTTAAAACAATTTGATGTACCAAATTGGTTAACTTAGCATATTCACATGGAATAAACAGCCGTGTGTTTTTATTCTCTGGTATGGTTGGGTTGTTTTTGCGGAATAGTCGAGTTTACAAGCTCGGATTTACGGATTAGACCCCGGCCACCCGCGGGCGAGTCCGGAGAATGAGAACTCCCCCATCCGTCCAGTGAATGGGCCACAATAACCAACGCAATGTAAACGTTTCTGAAAAAAGAACAGGGTAATGAATTTTAATCTGCAAGAGTAACAGCTCCTAGACATGTGGTTTCACTGTTTGTGTGTGTGTATGTGTGTGTGTTTGTGTGTGTGGTTTGTGGGCATTGATAGAGGGAGGCTGGGTATAAGCTTAGCTTCTCACTTTTTTCCTTGTGTGTGTCGAGGATAAAGACCTAGAAAACCAGCCAGGCTTAGTTGACAGGTGACAAGGGTTAGAGTGAATGGGGATTTTGTAATACCAACAGAAAAAGCCTGGGCACCGAGGGACAGACTGAATGGAGAGAAAGGAAACTTTAGAACGGTTCAGGACTCTCCCTCTCTCCCTCCCTCTCTCGCTAATCAATGCTAAATCATTGCCATGCTAAAACAGGCTGATCCCGGTGTCACCAGTTCCTGTGTGGCACTCTCTTCCCTCGCCGTGAATTTTTGACACGTTTGGTCAGCAGAATTTACATTTATTCATTAGGGAGGTGCTTTTTTCTGAAGCGGTCAAGCAGTCAAACCGTGAACGATGGGCAGAAAGGAGAGAGAGTTAAACTCAAGTTAGAATTAACACTGTGTGCTAGACTAAACATGCTAGTCACAACGCGGTCCAAGTTGCAATAAACTGTAAAAATTCAACACTTTTTACTTATAGACTCTCCTTTAATACACAGGTTTATACTAACACGTCCTCTAATACGCTGTCGTTCCATTATCATTTCTGTAGTAACAGATCGAACAGTCTGGTGAAGCTTTCTGTCAAAAGATGTTTATTTAGCGTTTATGGAAAGTGTCAGAGGTAAAAGCTGTACATTTCCAAACACTAGAAAGTCTTCAGGTGTTTGAATCTGACTGTTCATGGTGCACTTTGAAGGTCCTGCATCCCATCTAGGACCTCACACTCAGTATTCTCCTTTTACAGTAGGTTCATTTTATTCTGTCAGGAGTGGAACTCGTTGAAATCTTCTGCTGTTCCATCTCAAGGTTCAAGGTTTTGTGATAAGTTTCTGCTCAACAATGTTGTAAAGTCTGATTGAGTTAATGAAGACTTCCTGTCAGCTTGAATCAGTCCTAGTCATTCTTCTGTCAGCTCAAACACAATGTACACAAAGTGGTAGTGGTTCTGCACATAAAAATTGCTGGTTTTGTTTTTCCACCATATAATGTATAAACTCTTCAGCCTCTTTTGTGTGAAATTACACGAAGACTTTTGTGTGAAATTACTAGAAGACTCGAACCACCTGACACCACCGACCATGCTAAAGTCACTGAGATCATCATCCACACTCATTTTTCTGAAGCACTTCACATGTATCCTCATGAGTTTATGCATTGCACTGCTGCTGCCACGTGATTGTCTGATTGGATAATTGTATGAAAGTGTACGTATGGTGGTCATAGAGAGTGTATAAATTATGCATTAAACATATAAAGGCTGCATACAGGCTCATCAGATTCCCTTCTTTCCCTCGTGCTTCTCCTCTTCGTACCTTCTGATTTCTTAAACAAGCAACATCTCTGACTTATTAATTTTCCAGACCCCCTTCAGAGTTTGTGTGGTCCCTATGCTGCGAGAGACACTTAGAGACAGTGGGAGAGAGAGAGAGAGAGAGAGAGAGAGAGGGAGGGGATGGAACAGTGTCAGATCTTCTTGTGGGAACCTGAGACTCCAAAAGCCCACCATGATCCATGAAGAATAATATTTTTTGTTTTTTTTGCCCCTCTGTTTCTCTCTCTCTCTCTCTCTCTCTCTCTCTCTCTCTCTCTCTCTCTCTCTCTCTCTCTCTCTCTCTCTCTCGCTCTCGCTCTCTAGCTATTCAGGGCTTTAATTTTTATTCATGGGGACGGAGAGGAGCAGCGACTATCGGGGGAAACTGGCCCAGGATTA
Source organism: Tachysurus fulvidraco (assembly GCF_022655615.1). Lineage (NCBI taxonomy): Eukaryota > Metazoa > Chordata > Actinopteri > Siluriformes > Bagridae > Tachysurus > Tachysurus fulvidraco. The sequence goes on along the minus strand of NC_062524.1, from coordinate 16,094,999 downwards.
CCATCTCATTAATAGCATCTATGACTTTTGTTCAAAAAGAGCGACTTGTGTAAAAGTGGCAGTGCGGATGACGATTAATCCGCAGCCTGCAGCTGTAGGGAGCCGGACATTCACACACACGCACACACAAACACACACACACACACACACGACACAACACATACGGCACACAACACGCACACAACACACATACACAATATGGAGACTTTTCGTCCTCACAAGACACTAAATACAAAGATTCCCCCCCCACACACACACACACACATACACACATTGTCAGGTATTCCTATTATTATAGAGACATTTGGTTCTCACAATGTACTAAAAATACACACAGTTATGTATGTGTTCCTGTCATTATGGGGACATTTGGTCCTCAGAGAGCACAAAACTGCCCAGACAGAACAATAAATACACACAACACATTATAGCATATTCCTATATTCCAATCATTACTGGGAACTTCTGGTTCAAAGATTCTCCCAACCAACCACACACACACACACACACACACACACACACACACACACACACACACCACTCAGATGGTGGCCCAGATTAAGCAGGCAGCAGATAAACGGGCATCTAGTTATCCCTCCCTCCTCCCCATGCCATATTCTCCCACTCTGTCCATCCGTCCATCGCTCCCTCTCTCCTCACCCGCGACGAAAGAAAGAGAGAAATAAGCCACTCATTCATCCAGCCGTTATCTCTCGGGGTGTCTTGTCTCCGCGAGTGATGAGGATCATTCTTTTCTCGGGCTCCATCTCTCCCGTCTCACTTTCTTGTCCACAAATCCCTCTTTCTCAGCCTGTGAAGAACAGTGGGAACGTGAGCAGGGAAACCGATCCCTCTTTCACATAAATGGCACAAGATAGTCGCCTCGTGAGCGTGAGTGGGGCTCTGGCGACCTACTATGGATAGAAGGGGAATGTTGCTCATTAGACAAAAACTAGTGAAAGTGACAGCAATTAATGTCATTAATTCGTTAGGCTCCTCCTCTTTATTTCTATTTTCAAGGCTTACCAGTATAACAGTACAATAATCAGCAAACTTTAAAATTAAGTTTTAAAAATGTAAGAATACAATAAATTGCACATTCTTTATTTACCGATTTATAAATTACCATTTTAATCCTGACTTTTTATTGTTAAAAAAATAAATTTAATATTTAAAATTGTAAATCTTTTTATTAAATTTAATGTTATATGAGGAATATTTAACAAAAAAGATAAAAACTCATTGTAAAAGATAAACATTCATTGTAAGTAAATCTCCAAGAAAAAAAAATATCAATATCTATAAAATGAAAATATCTAAGCTAATAAAAAAAAAACATTTCTAAGTTAATTATAAAAATTAAATCCTTTTTTTAAATATTTTTGTTTAGAAAGTCAAAGTATACTATTTAAACTTGCATAAGTTAATATTTTATTAAGAAACCTGTATGTTAATATTTTTAGGTATATAAATATTTTATTTATTTGAGAGTTTTTATTAAGAATTTACAAGTTTTACTATTCAATGGTATTTGCTTATTTCTTCCAGTGCACTTATTTAACCTTTTTTTTGCGCTGAAGGTGTGATTTCCTTCTAAAAGTCTTGAGACTATAAAAACGCAGGTTGAAAACCGACTTTTCGGGTTGCTGGTCCTTCTAACACGTTTTCGTGCTGACGGACACTGCGCTCTTTCATGTAATCCCAGCCATGGAGGTTTTAACGGATGGGATTTAGACACTTGTGTTGGAGGAGACATGAGGATGGATTTCACACTCACATTCCTGATGCACTGACGTGATGAGGAGAGACAAACCTGAGCGCGAACAACCGCCTCTCACAAAGACTCTTTATTACCAACATCGCTATAAAGCTGACCCCAGATTAGTTTTGCTGTCGCTTTCACTGTAGATGAGATCTGGATCCTGAGACGAGGCTCCGATCTCAGATCAGTGAAAAGGGGAATTTATGGCCGTTAGGAGCAAGAGAGTGGGGCGCAGGGTCAAACTTTATCCAATGGACTTTTTGCTTTTGTATCAATGACCAGATTTAAAAGGTTTGGAGAGAAAAAATGTAGCAAATTCAGAGAAAAAGCTTTTTAGAAACACTGAAGAAAGGAGGTGTTTTTTATTTGGAGAACTCCTTAAGCTACTAAGCTTTAAGAGAGACTTTTATATTTTAATTCTTTAAACATTTATAAATGTATTTATCTGCCTGTATATTACAATTATACAAATCTTGGAATTGGTTGATTTGGTACATTCAGAGTCACAGATTAATGATATTAGCAGGTAAACAATAAAACAATTACAGTAAACGTTTTTGTTTAACAATACATATAATTTATCCATCCTGATTTCACCTGATTTTTTTCTACAAAGATTTTTTTTTCTTTTTTTATATCGTTTGCATTCTGCAGTCGGTGGATCGTTATCTGTACTTCTTAGCACGTTGTTATGGATTTATGGAATAATTTGTCTTCCACAAATCCTGAGGGCCAAGATGTTTTTGTCTAATCCTAATAAACTAAAGGTGAAGGTGCTGCGAAGATTCTGTATAACATTCATGTTGTATATTCTACATGTTGTGTATACGGATTTATAGCTTTGTTCGACTTTGCTAGTTGTGAGACACACAGTAGAGAATTCTGTCATACAAGGTAAGTGTGTGTGTGTGTGTGTGTGTGTGTGTGTGTGTGTGTGTGTGTGTGTGTGTGTGTGTGTGTGTGTGTGTGTGTGTGTGTTCAGAGGTGGCCTGGTGATGACTCTGGAGGCCGTAGAGGACCCTGCTGTGACGGGTTTTGTGGTCATGTTGTTGGGCAGCAGTTTCCCGCTGTGGTGGCGTAGCAGGTCAGATCTGTGTGACATCCTTCTGCAGCTCCTTATATTTCTGGTACATGTTTAATTAGTTCAAGTAGAAATTTTATTTTAGCTCTTTGTTTTGTCAAGTAGTATATAATAACAACAACAACAACAACAACAACAACAACAATAATAATAATAATAATAATAATAATAATAATAATAATAATAATAATAATAATAAAGCTTGGACACGACCAGTTTGGCTAAGAAAAGAAAAGAAAAGTCTTACAAATGATTGGTGCAAAAAAAAAACCCCAACAACAACAGTGATGTTGCATTGGTCTTTCTGTCATTTCCATGCTGTCAGGAAGCTCCCTGAGCATGAGAAGGGCTTCTGGAGCTCCCTTTCCTCTGATATTGCTAATACTAAAACATTTTTCTTTTATAGTGCTAGACGAGCTATAGTAGTGAACAGGAGCGTTAAATCCACTCCACCCTTTGGTTACCCCGAGCGTGATTCTCCCAGATCCCGTCCGTGACCTGTCCAGCCGGCGATCCGCCCACTTCAGCCCCGGACGCTGTCCCCTTCCCTGGACAAAAGAAGTCCCGGCCTTGACGGTCACCCACTCTGTCCCCTATCAAGCCATCCAAGCATACAGGGAGCACATTAGCCCTGATTTGGTTTTGTGCCTCGTCCTTTTTCTCACGTGCTTCCACACGCCCTCTAATTTAGACTCCAGATGCATCAGGTGCACTCTGGACTTCGCCACACCAAATGACCCCAAAGCCATCATGGCCACTTGACCCCATAGGCCTTTATACTGCACTGTCAGCTCCTGTAGCATCACTCGAGCGCAAATGCGGTCCTCAGAACTCGACACAAAGACGGACGTGTCGTCCTCTATGAAAGCGTCGTTCTTCGTCTGACGCTATAAGTGTTGTTTTTAAAAGAATCGTACAATCTGTTCTGGACCGATACACACAAGTTTAAACTCACATAAGAACAATAAAGCAGATCATTAACTGCTCGACCTCTCAGAAATAAAGGTCTTATAAAGGTTCATGCAGACCATCAGACCAAATCAGATCATCACACACACCAAATCTCTGAAGTGAGACACTAGACATCAGAAAGCACGATGAACACGAGACACTGTGGAACTGTTACACCAGCAAGAGTTTACCACACACACTCACATTTCATTACTAAACATCTCACACACACACTCTCTCTCTCTCTCTCTCTCTCTCTCTCTCTCACACACACACACACACACACACACACTCTCTCTCTCTCTCTCTCTCTCTCTCTCTCTCTCTCTCTCACACACACACACACACACACACATACACAAACACACACACAAGCAGTCAGATCAGGGAGATTTGAAACTCTTTTGTTCTGTAAGACAATGGTGTCAGAAGCCGAGTCTTTCTCTCTGTAAATTATGCCTTAATTGTGAAAGTTAACCAGCTCTACTTCAGCTCCATGAATAACAAAGTGATGAGCTAATGAGGCTTTTTACACTCCACTGCCTTCCTCTTACACATTCCCATGCCTCTGCCTGTCTGCTTGTCTGTCTGCTTGTCTGTCTGCCTGTCTGTCTGTCTGTCTATATGTCTGTCTCTCTGTCTATATGTCTGTCTGTCTGTCTGTCCATTCACCTGTCCGTCCATCTGTCTGTCTGTCTGTCCATCCGTCTGTCTGTCTGTCTGCCTGACTTTCTGTCTGTCTGTCTGTCTGTCTATCTATCTGCCTTTCTGTCTGTCTGTCTTCCTGTCTCTCTGTTTGTCTGTCTGTCTATCTGTCTGTCCATTCGTCTGTTTGTCCATCTGTCTGTCTGTCTGTCTGTCCGTCCGTCCGTCTGTCTGTCTGCCTGCCTTTCTGTTTGTCTTCCTGTCTCTCTGTCTGCATGTCTGTTGGTCACTCTGTTTATCTGTATTTTCGACTCAGGTCAAATTTATTGTCATCATATTAAACTTATGCACAGCTTTACAAAATTCAAATATATGAATCTGTCTGTCTGTCTGTCATCTGTCTAACCTTCTTTCTGTTTATCCGTCTGTGTTTTCTCAGGCTATGTATTCTTCCACTTTTTGACTCAGTGTTACAGTCTACTCATCTTCCGTTTATCAATTTATCTATCTATCTATCTATCTATCTATCTATCTATCTATCTATCTATCTATCTATCTATCTATCTATCTATCTATCTATCTATCTATCTGTCTGTCTGTCTGTCTGTCTGTCTATATATATATATATATATATATATATATATATATATATATATATATATATATATATATATATATATATCTCCATCCTTCCATCAGTTTGTCTTCATAATTTCTATCTATATTATCTGCCTTTCTTTCTTCCGCTCTTTCTTCCAAGATTCTCTCTCTCTCTCTCTCTCACTCTCTCACTTATCTATCTATCTATCTATCTATCTATCTATCTATCTATCTATCTATCTATCTATCTATCTATCTATCTATCTATCTATCTATCTATTTATTCCTGTGTCCTTTTCTCTTTTTAACCCCCTGTCTTTTCCTCCGACCCTTTTGTCGTTCACGTTTCTCTCACCCTGCTTTCTTGTTGTTTTCTTCCTTCTTTATCACCCTCTTTTATCTCTTCATTCATTTTTCTTGAAGCTGGGATGAGGCCTAAAAGGAGCAGGGAGCTGGAGGGGGGTGCAGATGGATTTACATAATCTGTGGCGTGGTCCTGGCAGAGAGAGAGAGAGAGAGAGTGCCAACTAGGCTAAGGTAGATCCTTCGTCGCCAGCTCTCAGATTAGTGACTCTTAATAGGCTTTAGAGCAGCCAAGTTCACAGAAGGTCTGGCTCATGTGTCCGTGCCAACACCTCTGATTCCCGCAGTGGGAGTGTGTGAGAGGGAAACTGTTGCTTCTTCAATTGATTCACACACAAACACACATACACACACACACAGACGCACCCACACACAGAAGCACACGCACACAGACGCACGCACAAAGATGCACACACACACACAGACGCATGCACACATACAAACACACACAGACACTCACACAGACGCACACACACACACAGATGCACACACACAGACGCACACACACACACACAGACACTCACACAGACGCACACACACACACAGACGCACACGCACACACACACAGACGCACACACACACACACACACACACAGACGCACACACGGACACACACAGACGCTCACGCAGACACACACACACACACACAGACGCCCACACATGCACAGACACACACACATGCACACAAATGCACACACGTGTATTCATTTAAAGCTCTTCTTTGATTCTTAGGATTTTTATCCTTAACAAACACTAAAACTACAAAAATTTCAAGCTAAAATTTAAAATTCATATGTGGAATTTTACATTGAAATTAAAAGGAAATGTAAAAAAAAACTTTAAAAGATTTTTCTGAAACTAAGTTTCAGAATTTTATATATTTTTTCATTTTAAACTTACACTGAAATTCACCTTCATTTTGCAGCAAGTAAAAATATTCGATATTTCTATAGTGTTTCTTCAGAAATGTACAACAGATTAAACTTAAGATCATATCACACAGAACTCTAGACATTTTTACTCAGCTCACGCTTTTAATGTTTTTTTCTCGTCCAGCGTGAGCTCCTGGAAGCCCCGCCTCTTTTCTCTGTGTCAGCAAGGCTTCAAACGTCGAGGTCCTGAAGTGTCCAACATTATTCACTTAGTTTTCATTCGGAACACGTGACATTTACACTCTTTAAGCTACACTGTCAATTAGAACGTGAGAGTTTTTGCGACCTGCGATGAAAAGTGTAAAAGTGTTAGAACAGGAAAAGGAAAAGACCAATGAATAAGAAGGGCTGGACGTTATACAGGACCGGATGGGATGGTGGGAAGCTGAGTGATGTCCAGATACCTGCATTACACACATATATATACTGTATATAAACCTCTGTACTGCTTCATTGTAAAAGCATTTTATAAAAGAGAGACACACGGATCTTGTATTCTAGTCCATTCTGCTAACGATCCTGAGTATGAGGTGAAATTTCTTGAGTTAATTCAGACTCTCTCTCTCTCTCTCTCTCTCTCGGTGCATGCTGGGAGGTTTTGGGTGTGTGAGTGGTCACAGGAGGTGAGAGCTATCGTGGGATTTTTTTTTCTGGTTTTCTCTTCACTTTTATCGATAGAGTTAGTCTCTTACGGTTAAGTAAAGAGAACAGAAAGTCAATTAAAGTGTTTTTTTGTGTGTGTTAAATAGTGTAGATTAAAAGACAGGTAAGTTAGCCAGGTGTGTAGTAGCAGGGCGGGAGCGGGATGGCGTCCCTCACACAGAGGGTGGCGTCACCTGTCTCCCTCCGCCATGGCGTCAGGTGTATGTCGGCTAACGGCGTAAGTTTGGAGGACATTTTACTGGCAATGGGGACGGAGGTCGGGAATGAGAATATTTTCGCTGCTTCCCGCATGAACAAAGCAGTCGTGGTGTTTCTGAGGGAGGAGAGTCAGGCGAGACACCTGACCAACACCGGCATTTTGGTAAGTGGCGAATTTGTGATAGTTTCACCGCTGGTTGCTCCGACTGTTCGCGTTACCGTAGCTAACGTGCCTCCGTTTATCCCCGATGAGGACATAGAACGGGAGCTAAAACGCTACGGAAAATTAGCCAGCAAGGTAAGGACAGTTTACCTGGGCTCTAAGACTGGGGGATTGAAGAACGTCAAGTCTTTTAGGAGACAGGTTTTTATTCAATTCAATTCAAGTTTATTTGTATAGCGCTTTTTACAATAGACATTGTCACAAAGCAGCTTTACAGAACATAAACACAGAGCAGAAGGTAAACATAATTAATGATAATGTTCTGAAATCAACCGGAACTTAACGTGTCTTTCAGAGTGGTGTGTGAGGGCAGGTTGTTCATGCTGTACGCTAGCACAGGACGGATGAAGTGCTTTGAGTGCGGCGATGTTTGCCACAAGACGTTAGTGTGTCCACACAAGGCCCAGGCCTCTGAGGGGGCAGCTGGGCTGGGTAATGGGGAGGTAGCTGGACAGGGTAACGTGGGGGTAGCTGTACAGAGTAACGTGGGGGCAGCTGGACAGGGCAACGTGGGGGCTGCTGGACAGGGTAACGTGGGGACAGCTAGACAGGGTAACGAGGGGACGGGTCAACAGGGGATTGAGGAGGCAGGGGGGCAGTGTGGTGTGGTTGAACACATCACTGAGGAGGAAGCTGGACATAGTAATGAGGAGTCCAGGGTTCTAAGTATTGCAGTAAAGGAAGCTGAAGGTGTGCAGACCTCAGATACAGTGGAGTGGAGCTCAGGTTACTGAGAAACCATGTGATAACAGAGATGAGATCACTGTGAACCTGAATACTGAAATGGTGGAATCAGAGGAAAACTGTGGTGTGAGTGAATTAGTTGAAGTCGTTGGTAGTGGTGGAATAACTGGTGCCAGGGAAGACCAGTTTAAAAGTGTAGACACTGTTGATGCAGAAATGAGGGAGGAAGACACAATGTCGGAGATTTCTGATGTCGGGTCACAGGCAACAGAAGACACTCTCTTGAAGACATTAATGATTTTCTGGACGTAACATTCGGCAAACTGGTTGAGGTGAAAGATTTTTTTCCAGATGTAGACAAATTCATAGTTTCAGCAGTGCTGTTACAAAAGACAGTGAGCCATGAAGTTCTGGATAAAAAGAAAAGGTTTAGACTGAAAAAGGTGGTAACAAAACTAAGGAAAAACAAAGTAAAATAAAACGGTTAAATGGATAAATCACATCTGGTGTCTTTTTCACTTTACTGTCTCTTTTCTGTCTCTATCCTTTTTTTCCTTTTTCCCATGTAGAGTTTTAAAGCAGGAACATCAATTAATGGGGGTAGAGACAGGAATAAATTAACAATGGTAAAGGAGTTTATAAGTATTAAAAAACTTAATGTTGTTTTTTTTTTACAAGAAACACACACTGACACCGATAATCAAGTAGAATGGGGAACATGGTGGAAAGGGAATATTTCTATGAGTCATGGGACAAGAAACAGTGCTGGGGTTGCAATTTTATTTTCTGAACACATAAACAGTGTTTTAGAGGTTAAGGAAATAGTTAAGGGAAGATTGCTATTAGCAAAAGTGGAACATAAAGGTACTGTTTTTGTTTTTATAAATGTTTATGCTCCTAACGGTGGCCCTGAGCGAATGATGTTCTTTTTAGAACTTAAAAAGTTGGTCCAGAAATATGATGACACTGTGTGTGTTATATTGGGGTGACTGGAACTGTACTACTGATTTTACTCTGGACAGAAATGGGGAAGAACCTCATAGTCAGTCAGGCATTCTTTTATCTAATATCATCAAAGGAACCCAAATGGTTGACATTTGGAGAAATAGGCATGAAGGTGTAAGGCAGTACACGTGTATTAAAGTGAATGATAACAGGGTCAGTGGAGCAAGGCTAGACAGGTTTTATTTAAAAAAAGACCTGGAATAATAGAGTAATAAATGTTTCTATTGAACCCAATGGCTTTTCGGATCATCACATGGTTTTATTAGATATAAATATAAAGAATACACTGAAAGCAAACTATTATTGGGTTTTTAATGTTAAATTATTGCAAGTTTTTTTTCATGAGATTTTTAACACTTTCTGGGATGGCTGGAAAATGAAGAAGGGCTCTTTTAAAAGTCTTAGCCAGAGGTGGGATGTGGGGAAAGTCAACATAAAAATGCTGTGTCAGAACTATACGTCTTTCTCTACTACTATCCTGAAAGTAACAGTGCAGTCTCCACAAAGAGACATCGAACTTTCAGAAAAACGCATTATGGACGGCAATGACACCACACTGGGAGTTGGACTAATGAAAAAAAGACAAGAACTCAGCTCCCTGTTACAGGAAGGCACTGATAAGTGCCTGCTAAAGGGGCACTGATAAGAGCGAGATACTGCTCTATTAAAGACCTGGATGCTCCCAGTACCTTCTTTTTTTAATCTGGAAAAAACAGTGTTCAGCAATAGACAATGAGCCATCTTTGCCGCACGGATGGATCCATCACATCTGACCCGGCAGAAATGAGGAGACTGGCTAGAGATTTCTACAGCGAGTTGTACAGCGCTGTGATGCTGAATCTGCTGAGGACATACTCAAAGACCTGCCTCAAATACAGCAAACACAAAAAGAGGAACTAGACAGGATCATCACCCTGCAGGAGCTCACAGAGGCAATGTCTCAGCTATCTAAGTGATGATCCCCTGGAATAGATGGATTACCTGTGGACTTTTATCAGCATTTCTGGTTTTTATTGGGACAAGACTTACATGAGGTTTTAACAGAATGTATGCAGAAAAAAACACTCCCTGTAAGTTGTCGGAGAGCAGTCCTATCACTGCTCCCAAAGAAAGGAGACTTGGGATTTTTAAAGAACTGGAGGCCAGTTTCTCTTTTGTGTGCCGATTATAAAATCTTCTCCAAGTGCTTAGCTAACAGACTGAAACTTGTTTTAGATTCAGTTATAAAACATGACCAAACTTAATGTATCCCAGAAAGGTCTATAATAGACAACCTTTTTTTACTAAAGGATATAATTGATTTTAATCAGCTAAATAAGAGTACACTGGGAATCCTGTCAATAGATCAGGAAAAAGCCTTTGATCGGGTCGACCATGCGTACCTTTTTAATGTATTGAAGCACTGTGGCTTTGGAGAAGGTTTTATATCATATGTAGAACTCCTGTACTCTGATGTATCTGTGCTGGTTAAAGCAGGGGGAGGTTTAAATGCCCCAGTATCGGTGACTAGAGGTATTAGGCAGGGTTGTCCGCTTTCTGGACAATTATACAGCCTAGTCATTGAAACTTTACTATGTAGACTCAGAGCATCACTGAAAGGGACTTTAATACCAAAAGTAGATGGTTATTTTAAGGTTGTCTTAGCAGCCTATGCAGATGACATTTCTGTTTTTATCACTGAGAAAAAAGACATCACAATTTTAAAAAAGACCATTGGGACAAATGAAAAAGCCTCCATTTTTAGGAAATGAACAATTCCAGAAAAAAAATTGGGAGGGGCTGCTGGAAAAGGTGTCTGCCCAATTGTCCACGTGGAAATGGCTACTACCACAATTGTCTTACAGAGGAAGAGTTCTGATAGTAAACAACCTGGCTGCCTCAACTCTGTGGCACAGGACTATTGTTATGGAACCACCTGAAGAACTGGTTGCTGACATGCAAAGAAGAATAGTGGACTTCTTTTGGAGTGGACAACACTGGCTGCGTTCTGCAGTAATTTTCCTGCCATTACAATAAGGTGGGCAGGGGTTGGTAGACGTGAGTAGCAGAATACGTGCCTTCTGGATACAAGCAGCGCAGAGACTCCTATACCACAAAGATGTGGTGTGAGAGAAAACTGCAAATGCCATACTGAGGAGAGTAGGTGGCCTCAAGCTAGATAAACACCTGTTCTTAATGAAGCTGGAGGAGCTGAGCTTATCCGAGCTGACACCTTATTACAGATCCGTGCTGCTTACATGGAAAACAGTAACAAGAATAGAAAGAGTCATGGACAATCTAGAGCAATGGGCTCCAGAAGAACCACTCTTCTTCAACTCTCTCATAACTTCGAGACTGCTGTCTTCAGTGAGCATACGCAGGTGTATACTGGACAACAACATCACAAAGCTGGGCCACCTACTAGACGAAGGAGCCTGGATACCAGCGGAAGAGCTGAAAACAGTGACGGGGCTTCACGTCTAACAGGAAAACTGCAAGAGGAACTGTACAATTCACTTCCAAGCAGCTACAAAGTGTACATTGGCCAGAGACATGGGAATACTCATGACAGGAGGAACGACGTGGAGTTTCCTGGACTTCATTTTCTGCCTGCGGTGAGAGCGGAGGAGGAAGACGAAGTCACAGACGCCATCTTGTCTTTCAATACTCCACTGTCAAACCTTTTTAAAGACATGTCTAAGAAAGCCATGTACCAAATAACAGTAAAAGTGCTGCACAAAGAGTCCTTGAGGGCACAAAAAGCCTCAAGGTGGCCAGGGATGTTGAACCCAGACGTTCTTGTGCGAGGAGGAAACTGGTTTTATTGAACTATCTGATGAGCATAGCTAAACTAGCCATGTGGATAACACGAAAAAAGAAGGGGTTACAACGAGCTACAGTTGATCCAGAGCTTCTCTGCAAGCGGCTAGTAGCAGCTAGGCTAAAAATCGAATTTGCCTACAAGAAACTGACCAGTAATAGAATGGGTTTTTATGAAACATGGTGTGTCAATGAGGTTTTATGTAAGGTGCATGAGAACCAACTTGTTTCTAACCTCTGATTTTCTTTAACATTTTAGCGGTCGCTTAATGATGTACCTTTTGTAAACTAGTAAAATGTCTGCAGCTTTTTTGTTTTTACACTTTGCCTATTTATTTATTTATTTATTTATTTATTTATTTATTTATTTATTTATTTATTTATTTTTATAAATAGTTTTTCAATGATATACAAGGGAAGACCTATGATGAAAAATTATGAAAATAGAGAATGGCAAATAGCGAATAAAAGTATTGTTAAACCTCAAACCTCTCTCCCTCTTTCTCTCTCGTTCCCCCCTTCTCTCTCCCTCTGTTTCTCTCTCTGTTTCTTTCTCCCACTCTCTCTCTCTCTCTCTCTCTCTCTTTCTCTCTCTCTGTGATCTCTCTCTCTCTCTCTCTCTCTCATTTTGAATGTGTGTGATTGTTTCTCTGTAACTACTGTTCTTTGTGTCATCACTGTGTGTGTGTGTGTGTGTGAGAGAGAGAGAGAGAGAGAGAGAGAGAGAGACAGAGAGAGAGAGAGAGAGACAGAAGGATGAGTTCTCTCACAGTGCCGTCCTTTCTTCAGCCACGACTGGTGCCAAGGTCTTAAGATTACTGCCCCTGTGTGTGATGAGAAACTGTTGCTTCTCTACATTCTGCTGCCAAGTCCCAGCTTTACTGCAGTTGGGGGGGGTTCAAGGGGGATGAGAGGGTTGGGTGGTGGTAGGAGAATTCACACAATTTAACACACACACACACACACACACACACACTGCTGCATTTGACTCAAATCAGATTTACTGGCATGACCGTACCAGCATGAAACATCAAACTTCCATCCAAATCATAAGCCATAAGGAGTGAAACAGTGTGTGTCTTGCAATTGTAGGAAAATAATCAATGGCCACATGGTGTGGTGAAGCTTGGGTCGGTGACCACAAAGCAGAGCTTGATTATTTCCAATATTTTCCAACCACAGAAATGTGCCAATGATTCAAATGTCTTGTGTAGTTTTTTTTATCCATTTATAACCTCAAACACGTTTATCACTTCTGTTAAAGCAGAACGTTCCTGACTGACATTGGAGACTCCTTCCAGAAATGACTTCCTCGGGTCTTTTAAATGTCTTTTTAGAGACATGGATCCAACGCAGCACTAGAACTTGGTATATCTTTCTGCTCAGCTTTTCAGTCTTCATGTCAGTTCCCTGACACCTCTCTGTAGCAGTTGAAACATTTTCCATGACAAAGCTCCGACTCCCTGGCAGGGTGCCATTAGTTATTATTCATAGAGCCTCAAAACTGGGATTTAAACCAATATTGGTTTGTCGGTGCTCTTTCACAGTGCATGCCTTTCATGGTATTATGAGGTTTTTCCAACCACATGCTCTCATTGTCGTCTATTTTCTTTCTTTCTTTCTTTCTTTCTTTCTTTCTTTCTTTCTTTCTTTCTTTCTTTCTTTCTTTCTTTCTTTCTTTCTTTCTTTCTTTCTTTCTTTCTTTCTTTCTTTCTTTCTTTCTTTCTTTCTTTCTATCTCTTTTGTTAAATTCCTCAGTAAATCATAAGTGGTAACAGACACCTGTGTATTGTGCAGGACAGGTGGGTGCAGTGAGGGTTTAGTCTGCCATGATTTTTATACCTTTTATGTGATCTTCATGGACTTCATGTCAGCATGCGGAAAAATGTTCTAGCCGTCTGGATAGACGTGTGTTTGTGTTTAGACGGTTGGCTTTCCAGTTTCTCTCTCTCTCTCTCCTCTCAGTAGTTTTGATTTCATACGCCTGATTATTTTCCTTCAGAGCCACTGAAGGATGAAGCTGGAAAAGTCTGATGTCCCCCTTCAGCCTGTGCCTGAATGGAGCAACCGGTACCCCCCCCCCCCCCCCCCTCGCCTTAAGCTACTTTACACTGTACCACTTTCTACAAGAAAAATCTCCCTCCTCCACTGGTGTGAGAAGGTTTCGGTAAAACGCTCGATGATGTTTACTTTACGTTAGTGTTTATGTGTAAGCTGGTCTGCAGATGGTGATGCAAGCAGAAGTTTTCTTTCTTACGTGGGTATCTTCTTTAATCGCAGGTCTGCGATTTCTTTCTTTCTTTCTTCCTTAATTCCTTCCTTTTTTCTGTGACCCCCTTGTTTCTCTCTCTCTCTCTCTCTCTCACTCATTAACTCACTCTCACTCACTCACTCACTCTTACTCACTCGCTCTCTTGCTCTCTCTCTCTCTTGTTCTCTCTCTCTCTCTCTCTCTCTCTCTCTTTCTCTCTCCATAGATGTAATCCACACGCATCACTACTTTAATGAAAGTGCCATTCAGGAGTAACACACACCATGTTTAGGTTGTGAGACTGTAACACCACACACACTTGTACATCAGTGTCTGCTGTAGGAGCAGGTCAGGGCGTTAAAGTAAACCAGAGGGAAGGGCGTGTTGGAGTCCATTCTGTCCTGCATTGTGGAGGCGTGAGAGGTTTTCTCTCCATCCAGTGAGAAAGGAAAAGCTTCAGCCGATGACATCTCAGAAACAATCAGCGTCACGCCTCAGCGCAGCTTGGTTAAATTATATGCAGATATGGCCGAAGTGTCGGGGCCTTTCTTCATCTCGGTGGCCTGACTCACGGCTTTTCCAGCCCTAATCCCAAGCACAGGGGAGAAAAGCAGAGCCTCATTTGGCTAAATACGGAAAGAACATTGACAGGAGTGATCTCTATGGCAACAAACACATCACTTCATATTTTCACAATTAAGTGAGAACAATCACAAGTGAGACTAATCAGTAGCAGAGACGCGTTTAGCATACGCCTTAGCATCATGTTTTCAACACCTCGTTATTTAGCCTAAATTAGCAGCCTCGTTAAACACGACAGACAAAAGTGGATTCTAGCTAACTGACGTATTTGTTTTGGGAAATGATAAGTCATATCTGGGTTAGATTTAGCTTGTGTAGCATCACCTCACACTTTCATTAGCTAGCTTGAAAGCCGTTGAATTCCAGTCTACAACGGCTTCGGTCTATTCAGATATGTTCATCACCAGAAAATTTGCATCTTAGCAAAACTAGCCAACATGAAAGAAGAAACGAATCACATTTAAAGGTATCGAAAGACATCAAAGTGACAGGATGAATAAATATTTATATACAAAGGAAGTTAACTAAATGTTCCCTCTACCATCTGTTATTGACTGACCCAATTTGTTGTTTACATTGTATTTAAATAAAGGTGGAAGAGTCCAAGTCATAGAAGGGGGGGGGGGTGCATTGTATTTGGCAGAATGCTCTGGGAAGAGAAGCTTATTGTCAGTCTGTGAGTCTTAGACCAGTAAAGAGATACTGAATTATGTGGCTAACAAGAAAGTGAAGCTTTTAGCTATTCATCTCCAATGGAGGAAGTCGGGCAGTCTGGTTTCATGTCTGTGTTTTTACTTCCTGGATTTTAGAACAAGAAATTTTTTTTTACTTTTTCTACATACTACAGTTTTATGTCAGAAGGTTGTATGTATGTATGTATTTATTTATTTGTGACAGATGACAGTTTTGTATTATTATTAGCTATCAGCACGCCCGCTAGCATTTGAGAGACTAGGAGTAAAGTTGCTGTGAATTATCTCATGTTTTGTTTCATGGTGAAAAAGACTCAAGTACAGACTGGAATTCAAATTTAAGCCATTCATTTCTTTTGATTTTGATTTTGTACTTTACTTGTACTTTTGTATATTAATTTTTATAGAGGATTTATTTAGACTTTCTACAGCTCATGTCACCTGCTGTGATGTGCTACAGTAAGGTTTATTATTACAAATGCTTTATTGTACAGCCCAAAATTCAGAAAAGTGATGACATTTTATTAGAATTATAATATTTTTATTATTTTTTTCTTTCTTTTTTTTTTACAAAAACATGTTTATTAAATTTGAATATCTAGATTTCATCTGAAATTTGCACATATAAATTAAACACAAATACAATACAAAACAAAACAAAACAGAAATCTACAAAGCGACGTGTGGCGTCGTGTGCAAGGAGTGGCTCATGAAGTTCATGTAATGGTGATGGTCCAGTCCATGCTGCTGTGGGTAGCTGAGTGCCGAGCCGTGCCAGGATAAATGCCCACTGTGGCTCTGATGGAAGACCGGTTCGCTCGGGTTCTGGTGGCACTCTGGCGGAGAACGTAGCTGACACAGGAAGTCTACGGGCTCGGGCGAGGAGAATGCGGACTCGTAGCGTGAGCCGAACACGGGCTCTGAAACCACCTTGGACTGCAGGAAGGCCAGGATGCGTGCATTTTTGTTGTCTTTGGTCTCTGTTCGCTCCACTGTGGTCAGGTAGTGCACCAGGTTCTTCATGCACTCGTGGTAGCCGTAGTGAAAATAGTTGGCGAACTCGCTCAGGAGCTCTCCTGCAGACACAGATACACACACAAAACATTAATTAGTGAAAGCAGATGATAACTTGTTGCCCTGGGACACATTCAGAAAACATTCAGAAACTCTTCCATTAAAATCTCTCATGATTGCTATTTAATTAGTTATTAATTACTTATTGCCTTTTGGACACATGCACAGATATAAATTGTCAGGCTTTCAGGAATTAAGGCGTTAATGTAACGTTAAACTATTATATTATTATAATATCTTTTGAAAACTGCTCATTTAAGACCCCAAATTAATCCCTACTCATATAAACTTTCACATCACACCAAATGGAGCCAAATATACTGTATATGAATAAATGAAAAGATGAGAGAATGTAGACTTGTTTAGTGACGTACCTTTTTCTCTCCCGCGAGGGAAGTCGGCTGAGTGCAGAGCGCGCAGGTATTGTACAGTCATCTCTAAAATTTCTGCCTTCTCCAGCTTCCCACAGTTCTGTATAATAAAATAGACCAAATAATTAAAGATTAAATTGGACAAGAACGAGATAAATTAAGATACACTCAGGTGAGATAAAATAAGATGAAAATGAGATAAGAGATATGTTAAAGATGTGGACGAGCAATAATGTAGAGGTTTGGTGTGTAAATAAAAACATATAAACGTTAAATGAACTGATCGCTGATCGATAAATTACAGATCTAGTGAATTTGAAATTTTTATTCTCCTTCTCAGGTGGATGGATAAAAAAAGGTTACACACTAAATACAGATGTTTTTTATATCCCAGAAATGTGCAGGGATTGTTCCTTACCTGTTTGGCCAGGGCCATGGGGACGGTTTTGCCGAGTTCATTTAGACAGCGGTTAATGCGATCTCTCCTCCTCTTCTCGATCACTTTGTGTGACACCGGCGTTCTCTGTAGGAGAACAGTGTAGGTAGTGAAAAATACAGCAAACTTGAGTAGACTGATTCTACATCCCCTGTGTGTGAGGGAGTGAGTGTGTGTTTGTGTGAGTGTGTCTGCGTGTGTGTGTGTGTGTATGTGTGTGAGAGAGAGCGTGTGTGTCAGTGCGTGTGTGTGTGTCTGTAATTTTTCTAAAATCACCCCTACATGTTGATATTTAGCTGTAATTATAATATATGCATTATAGTAAAAAAGTGAATCATTAAATCTGTATCTTACTAATATTACGAGATAATAAATAAATAATTAACATTAATAAATAAAGCTAAATGTGGCTTTAACCAGATCAGATATTTTCTAGACTGACTGGATGAGAAAGATTAAAAAGAGAGTTCCAGGAATCCGGTTGGATTTACATGCGGATCAATCTACACGTCTACACGCATTAATCTACACGTCTACACGCAATTCACACGTGCGTAATGGCTTTACGGTCACGCGCTGGTCTCTTTTAACATAAAATAATAATAATATAATAATAATAATAATAAAAGATTTTCTAAAGATTAAACCGCGTCGTATAAAGTGTCACGTTAATAAAATCGTAATGCATGAAGTTAAACACTGTCGTATTTCATTTCCATGCGCGCGCTGTTTGGCGCATCTAATAATCTGATAATAAGAACGTGTTTAATTCTTCTTTAGAATGTGTTAACATAATAGATTGATTGAGTTTATTATTATTATTATTATTATTATTATTATTATTATTATTATTATTATTATATTTAGGTAATCTGCACAAAACCAACACATGCAGTGAAAGTCGCGAGCGCATCTTACCTTGCGGTCCTTCATCTTTGAAGCCATCATTTCTTTGGAAATTAAAATGAAAAGAGTTATTTAATATTTCTGCCAGTGATCCAGAAGCTGTGCACGGTGCTGTAGGTTCCTACATCAGAGTGAGACTGAGGTGTGTGTCTGAGTTCAGTGTGTTTATAAAGCGGATTGTGCGCATGCTTGGCCTCCCAAATGAATCCTCAGGGATTAAAGGCGAGAAAGCTCCTTTTTTTGGTTAATGTGCTCGCTTATAGGATCAGTTAAAGTGAAAGAGTGAGGGGGAACCTGAAACCGTGGGCTCGAGAATGGAAGGAAAGGGGGGCAAGTGCTGTTTTGTTAATCCACGTGGCTGTCCCAGGGACACGTGATGTTCTGAAGGGACGTCATCTGAGAGCGCACGGAAAGGAGACCGCAGTCGGTGCGCGCGACTGAAGCCCGTTTTCTGGTTGTCTTCCAGTTGGGTTCTAGGTGTGGGCTCGTGCACTACATCTCCAGACTCCGTTAGTAGTAATTGCGTTGCCGCGTGCGTGGACACGTGAGAACTTGGTACACTTTGGTACATGTTTAATTCGGAGCGCACTTTTGGTGCCATCGTGTCCAAAATGGCGCACTGCTCCATTCAGAGTCCTGTAGGGTTTTGGAAAACGTTCATTTAGACATAGCGCTAAGATGTAATGCTATGCACATTCTCATTCTGGTGCATGTGGTGTAGCTTTAAGTTAATAATAATAATAATAATAATAATAATAATAATAATAATAATAAATGTGAATAAAAGATGCCTTAATGGACATTATGTATCCTAAATTATTTCTGAAGGTATATACATAGTAAAAATGAAAAACATCTATGATTAGTGCTGCCATCATCATCAGCAGCAGCAGTGACGAGTAACTTTGCTCCTAAACAGTTGCACAATGCTACAAATTTGCTATAAAAAATATTGGCACAATGGAAAAAAGTCACTGTCACTGAGTCTATGTCACTGGTGATCTTGGTACTAACAATTATACAAACTTTTGTATCTTTACTATGCACATGGTTATATGATTTATGGTTCAGATCCTGTATACTTTTCTTCATTGGATTCAAGGTTCTCTATATTCATAAAAGGTGTGTAGGTGCCACAAGGAAAAGAGGCAGTTAGTATCCTTTTAGTGTGCATCACAAAATAGATTTTACTTTTACTTTGAATCCACTTTGTAGATGTATAGATTGTATAGATTGTGTAGATTGTACACTGTCAAAAGCCTGGAAAGACTATGAAAGGTGCACTTTAAAAACTCACTGTAAAGGGAACATGCTGTGGTTTCGATACTTGAACTTAGTTTAACTTTTAATATCGCGCGCGTGTAGGGACGCAAGTCCTTTTGGCGCAGTTTACGAGGAACCTTTTTTTTTTTTTTTTTTTTTTTTTGAAGGCCTGTCTGCTTTCATTGAAGTAATTAAGCAAAGCCTATAATAGGCTGTTCCGCCGTGTTGGACAGTAGACGCTTTTTTGGAGTCTTGGTGTCTCTGTATCCTCCTCCTCCCTCCGCTGTGTTCACACGACTCGGTGACACGGAGATCTAACACGCGAAGCGTGTATTTTACACTCCCAAGCCTCGGCAGGTGTGTGCGGGGGACCTCTTGGGCCTGGCATAGCCTCCAGACACACACACATACCAGGCACGCAGGCTTTTTCTTTTATTTTTTGCGCGCTCTGCGCCACAGCGATGATGATGATGGGTTTTTTTTTACACCCACCACCTCTGGACGGCTCAATTTGTATCCTATTATCCTATAAGAAAATGTCTATTGAGTGGAATGAATGGTTGCACTGGGTCTAAATTTTAATAAAAAGAAGAGAGCGAGAAAGAAGAAGAATGACGGAACGCAGCTGGCCCCCTGATCCCTCATCACCTGCGCGCCCCTATTCATTTGCCCTAATTTCGCTCAACTTAACCAACTTGGGAAGGACTCATTCGGGCATTGTTTGCTAAGGGTGAAGCTTTCTGATCGAATTAACACCATGTTTTGATCCGGTAAATGTCATTAGAAAGAAAAAAAGAAGAGAGAGAGAGAAAAAACAACAGTCGCGTCCAGAAGGGGGTCTTTGGTTACAACGCGCAAAAGCGCACAAAAGAACTTCTCTTTTTTGTGCGTGTCTCCGTGTCCCCATGTTGCCCAAGTTTGTGTCCGACAAAGGGCATTATTTTATACTTGAATAAATTTCATACAACAATCGGCTGTTTGTTTTTCTCCAGCCATATTTTCACGCCGGGGTTAAACAACGGGGGTTTATTGTGCTCGCCGCAGCGCGCGCCTTCCAAAGCGCATTTCTGCTCGTCTGCTGCTGCTGCTTTAATCTCCCAAACACTGAGCTGCGTGTGTTTTGTGTGTTTAAAAATATCACACCGATTCTATCTTATAACCATTTTTTTTTTAAATAAAAGCTTCTTTGGGTAGCCTGAGAGAGAGAGAGAGAGAGAGAGAGAGAGAGAGAGAGAGAGAGAGAGAGAGAGAGAGAGAGAGAGAGAGGCACAAGTGAAGTAGACTAAAAGCAGAAAATCCCATTAGTTTGATTGTTGGATTATTTTCTAGCACATAACGTATATATACTCATAAACATCCAACGTTCGAGGTGCAAAAACTTTTGTAAAACTTTTTTTTTGTAAAACTTCTGAGTGAAGATACAAAGCGAAACGCACTAACATTTATAGGAATCTTTTTAATACTTCCTCAAATAATTTTATTAGTAAAATAGAATTTTATGAGATTACAATCGCATATTTTTTTCTATTGAAACAACTTTCTTTGTTTACATTTTTTTATTTTAAATCCGACTTCGAGTACAGAAGTTCATTTGGTGCCCAATTCACATTCACTACATTTATTTTTAAATAAATCTTTGCGTTTTAATTAATGTTAAACTACAACTTGAATTTAAGAAATGAGTATTAAAGAATGACAAAAATCCTGTATTTTTCTTTTGGCTTGATTGATTGACTGTGACATGTCCAGGAGGCACGCGCACATTTGTTTTATTTCTTATTTAGACTTAATGATTATTTATTTAGACTGTTATTTACTTTTTGTTACTAACATTTTAAACTAAAGTTTTAAAGTTTTATAATTTGTGAATAGAAATGTGCTCCAGATGCGTATGCGTGTTTTCAGAGCAAATAACCTTTTTGTTTGTCGGGTAAAAAATGTTCATCCCAAAGTTGCATATATAGTCTTACGACCCTACGCACATTATACACTCCATAAAGGGCTTGTTGTAGGATTCATTCACAAATAATGTTCAAATGCACAAATAAGGAGAAAGTGGCGTAAAAACGATGAACCTCACTCACGTCTTCAAGCAAGAAACGCAGTGCGTAAAAACGTGCAACATCGGCGTGTGAACCGGTGCCGCTTAGTCCAAGGACAAGTTTTCATTTATTAATTAATTAGATTTTTTAAAAAGGATCTGCTGTCTGGTCAGGGATGTGCACAATGTGTGTAACTGGTCTAACTGTACGGGAGACTTGTTATTATAATGCTGTGGTCTTGTCCGGAGCAACTGTAAGGGGCTGGTTATTTATTTGTACGTGTCTTATTGCTGATATCCATAGATTCATTAATAATGACAAATCGGATAATTTGTCTTTTTAATTTCTTGTTGTTTTTTTTTATAAATATCGATCAATGTGTAAGACCTTTACTCCGATTTCAGGTTACAGGACGTGTCTAACTTCTCTACTTTCATCCTTGAAAGAAATATAGTTCATGTTGTGTTTCTGGACATATTGCGGAGTAAATGATCACAATTTGAAGTGCAAAAGACGTCAAATGAAATGATGATGATGATGATGATGACGATGGTCTTAATATGAAAGCCGAACAAGTATACAAGTATAATGAAACTGTAATGAATAATAATAATAACAATAACAACAACAACAACAATAATGATAACAACAACAACAACAATAATAATAATAATAATAACAACAACAACAACGATAATAATATTAATTATTATTATCGTTGTTGTTGTTGTTATGGATATTATTAGTATTATTGTTGTTGTTGTTGTTATCATTATTGTTGTTGTTGTTGTTATTGTTATTATTATTATTCATTACAGTTTCATTATACTTGTATACTTGTTCGGCTTTCATATTAAGACCATCGTCATCATCATCATCATCATCATTTCATTTGACGTCTTTTGCACTTCAAATTGTGATCATTTACTCCGCAATATGTCCAGAAACACAATAATAATAATAATAATAATAACAACAACAACGATAATAATATTAATTATTATTATCGTTGTTGTTGTTGTTATGGATATTATTAGTATTATTGTTGTTGTTATTATCATTATTGTTGTTGTTGTTGTTATTGTTATTATTCATTACAGTTTCATCATTTACAGTTTGTTTGTGTCGGAATGTCATCACTGCACTATAGAACATTTTTTTAGGCTTTTTATAAATTACAAAAATGATTTCATTCACTCGTTTAATATTAACAATAACCTAAAGCTGTAATACTCTTAATAACAATCCAATATTAATATATAATTAATAATTTTTATTTTCTTTATTTTCCTCAGTGGAATGATCCGTTTCCATGGTGTTTTCCAAGCACCAATCAGAACGCGATATAACAGAATTCGAATTCTGACTAGTGAGTTAGCATGTAGCATGTAGTGGAATTGTACTGTTTTATTGCGATTTTAATCCTTAAATCATTAATATATTCTTTATATTATGTTTATATCATTACTATCTTGCTGGTTGGTCTGCGCTGTTTTAATTGTTACCCTTTAATAACTTATTATTGCTGTTATTTTTGCGCAGTTTAAAATTTAAAGCTAGTTTTTAATGTTAGAGCGCCCCCGTGTGGACGATGACAATATTAGCACCTTAAAAACTCGATCAAAACTTCTTAGTTGTAAATATTTTAACGGCATACTGTAAAACTCATTTATATGGATTTGCAATTTATTTATAAAAGTATTTGGGGATTTTTGATATCTTTATATATTTATTTATATCATTACACTTAGTATATATGTAAATAAACAGCATTACATGCAGCAGTGGCCAGTAGTCACCTATATACATTAAATAGCAATATACAGTAAATATATATTACAAATAAAGTTAGAAATCATCTTTAGGAACTGTGACTTTATGATTGTGACCTTAAGTAAATAATAATAATAATAATAATAATAATAATAATAATAATAATAATAATAATAATCATCATCATCATAATCATCATCATCATTTTGTATAATATTTTATACTCTCTGTGCGCACGAATCTTTAGATGGGAAAACGGCTGATGGTTTGTCTGGAATCATGAGGCAATGTCTAAGGCCCAGATCAGGTGAGGGCTTAATGATCCTTTGACATGTAGAATAGGCTTATTTGATCAAAATATATCGGTCCCAATGTAGGTTTTGGGGATTATGCACAGCAGGCCTTCAAGTGAAACACAGTGACCCGTGGTGACCTTGGGGCCCAAGAACTGTGAGTCCGTCTCACATTAGTGCTCACAAAGAGTGATGCATTGTGCCCATAACAGCCTTTTATCTCATGTGTAAGCATGCAATCATCACTAATTCTCACTGAAGCTACAAAATGTATGTACACAGAAACCAACATTAAAGCTTCTTAGTTTGTGTATGTGTGTGTGTACTTTAAATCTTATTTATTGACCTAAAGCCCCAATCAAGTCCCCATAAAAGTATTTTATAAAGGATTTTAGACACAGACTGACGAGGTAAGCAGTCTTTGTGGTTGTAACAGCGCTGGACTCACTGGTGACAGTAGCAGAGACAGGGACCCTTGACAGACTCGACTCCATCCTGGACGACACCCATCAGCCTTTGACCAGCATATTCAGCAGACAAAGGAGTGTGTTCAGTGGTAGACTGATGTCTCTGTCAGGCTCCACTAGTAGACTGAGGAACTCTGAGGAACTGTACAGCATCTCTATGGCAGGGTGGAAACTGTAACACAAACTGTATTAATCTGTATTTGCTTTTCATCTATATTTAATTATCTATTTGCTGCTACTGGACATTTAACATTTTTATATAAATATTTAAAATGTTCTTATATATTTTAACAAACACCTCATTTGCATGTTTGGGTGAGAGAGAGAGAGAGAGAGAGAGAGAGAGAGAGAGAGAGAGAGAGAGTGTGTGTGTGTGTGTATGTGTGTGTGTCTTTGTGTGTGTTATTACTGTATTACTGTGTTTGTGGCATCTTATTATGTTGCTACTGGAAACTTGAATTTCCACCAGGATCAATAAAGTATCTATCTATCTATCTATCTATCTATCTATCTATCTATCTATCTATCTATCTATCTATCGCTCTCTCTCTCTCTCTCTCTCTCTCTCTCTCTCTCATTTCAGACAGTTCCCATGTACTGCAGTTTTTGCTCTGACTAATGTTTAACAGTAAAGATAATAATGAGATGACCATAAATGCTAAAGCTATTCAACTTTTTTTAAATTCAGAACTATTACTGTTTTAGTTTAAGTGAAAAATATTTGTTTGTTTAACATTTTTGCTTTATTATTTTGAAACCATGTTTGACTTGGCGGCTGTAAACGCTGTGTTTATCCACTAGAGGGTGACAGTAAACCGTTTAAACCACGTGTATCAACTTATCCATTTTAAAATCATAAAATAAACATATTCGAGAAAGAAAATGTATGTAGAATTATTATCTAAAAGTAGTTATTTAGGTCCTAATTATAGGTGTTAAACTTAATTAAAGTTGTTCTACTTTTGTCCAAATCTTTGACAAATCATAATTGGACAAATTAAACTTGGACCGTCAATAATTTCCTAGCCATAAAAATTTGTATTAAAGATAAAATGTTCTATTTTTTATGTTTTCATTGAGTGATGAATCAAAGGAATCGATTCCCTCAAAATTCGATTCACTTGTAGTTAGCTTCTGTAGTTTAAAAGAGTCGAATCAGTAAGTGATCGGTTCAGCTGGTCAGTTCTAACGGATTAGAACGCAAGTAAGAGCGAAATCCAATCAGCGCGCCGCTCGTGAGTACGAATTACTAGCCAATCAGAGCGGAGGAGGTGGGTCTTGTATATGAATAGGCTTGCAGGGGAATCAACAACACGCTGTCGGTGGATATTCACGTGAAACTCACACGCTTCAGGTTCGTTTGGCTTTTAATCTTATATTTTAGCATTTTATTCACAAGGAGGCTGGTGATAACGTGTCTCATTAAAGATATGTTTTTATATTCGTGACGAAAGCTTTAATATGAAATCATCACGTTACAGTTACACGTGTTTACTGTTGTTTACGTTTTGTAAGTTTTTTCTTCTGTTCTAAACGTGTTTGTCATTTGTAGATTTTACTTGAATTTTCATGAAAGAGCATTTTAGCATTCAACACTTGTTAATAGTGTTTAAACACAAAACACAAAAAGGCACCAGACTGTTACACTTCCTGTTCTGGTGCCGTTACGCTTCCTGCACTCGGGGCTGGGGCTGTTACGCTTCTGCTCTCGGGGCTGGGGCTGTTACGCTTCCTGCACTCGGGGCTGGGGCTGTTACGCTTCTGCTCTCGGGGCTGGGGATGTTACGCTTCTGCTCTCGGGGCTGGGGATGTTACGCTTCTGCTCTCGGGGCTGGGGCTGTTACGCTTCCTGTGCTATGGTCCTGAATCCTCAGTATCCTTATTAGGTGTGTCTTTATCAGAAGGTTTACGTACAGCTTCTCAGGTAAAACTACAGGTATGAAGGTGGAGACACTGGTGTGTTAAAGGAAAGCAAGTCAACCAGGTAACAAAGTGAGCTGAATGGGTTTGAACAGAAAGAAGGGGTAACTGGGTACCCCCAGTACCCCTTATGTGACCAGGGCAGTGGGGAACAGAATTTATTCAGGTGCGCCTTGACCCCTTTGACCTCTTTGGTCCTCTGGGCTTGTGTGACCTTCAGCTTTGTTTGGAAACACAGCTATTGTGTTTGGGGAAAACAAAGCATGTTAAAGTGCAGCAATCAGATGGTTTGTTGTCTCTAATCATCCTCCACTTCATGACATGGAAAAGCCACGACAGCAGCTGCAGCCCAGATTGGGACCTGTGTGGAAAAGTCAGATTACGTAATGTGGCGCAGATGTAAAACCACTCGCTAACTGTGAGTGTAAAATTTATCACACTCAATCAGAGCAGAAAATCCAGCTCGCCATCGCCCGTCGTTTTTACACGCAAGTTCATGTGAGGACACGTGTAATTGTCTAGTACTCACATTTCTGCTAACTGATAACTACTGAAGGCTAACACATGCTTCCTCCAGGTCACAGGACAGTGACACACATCAAGAAGAAAGCGCTAGGAGATGGAGATCAGCCAGTCACAAGTACTGATTAGAGACTAATTCACGTATTTGTGACAGAAGTAAAAACCTAGAGTGTGGTTTCTTAGGAACATGTTTATATTTCAGAGAATTGAAATATCACACAGAACACACACACACACACACTGCTGTGTAACCTCGAACAAAAGTGCTCTTACACAGAAGATGAGTCATTGCCGAGGTTGACGTCTGCCTCTGAAGCTCCGAGAAGCAGATTATAAGAGCTGGACTCTGAGAAATTTTCTGCAGATGCTTCCGGGATCGACTGCTGCTGCTTTGTTTAAGTGTTTTGAGGTTTGGGACAAAGGGAGTGGATGAAACGCACCTTATAGTAGTTTCGTGTGTGGTTACGATAGTGATGCCCGTTATAGACGTTCTGAACGAATATCAGGATCCTACGATGGTGATGTTGCTTTAACTTTACCTGAGAAACGGGACCAAGGCACAAGACACAGCAGAGTAACTATTACATTAAAGGAAAGAGTCTCAACAACGTCTCCCAAATATCTGATTTTTATTTTTTTTTAAGGTTTTTTGCCAAGCTGTTTTATGAGCCACAAGTTTTAATGAATTGTTATTCACATCATTTTAAAGTCGAGTTTTTGCTTAGAGATTTATTAGATTTTCCAAGATGTCAGATTAAGCTCCTGATGCAGAACCGAGCAGCACATCTCTGGTGACAGACGGCATCATTAATCAGATTACTCCACATCTGTCTGTAGCGGTCACACAGTCCAGATCATCTATTCTATTTGAACTTTAATTCAGTTTGAGCGTTAATGCGCGGCTCTGCGTTCGGTCCTAATCTGCCGTGTGGGGTTTTGTTGTTTTACCGGACAATTGTGTGCGCTTGTGTGTTTTATGAGCTCATGGACATGTTCCATCTGCTCTGCCAGATGCACACAGGAATGTCTGGTATTTGGGCAGAGAAGCTGGTTAAGGTTTTGCCCTCCCACTTTTTTCCTGTCAGCCCAGACCGCATCTCTCTTACTTCAAGTCCCGGCAAGAACTAGACGTCCGTCTAGACATCCGTCATTATCGGGACTGATGAAGCCTCACCACACTTAATGCAGTCAGATTTCATCTCCTTTTACTAATATCCATTTAGTTTGAACTTTTTATTCTAGTTCATCTAGAATTTATACACAGATTTATACCCCAGTTTTACGTGGTCATCTTTTTACCCTATTTATTTATTTTTATTTATTTATTTTTATTATTAAACAGGTCATCCGTTTTTTAGTGATTTTGTTCTCTCTTCACTAATCTGCGTTACTCGTTTACTTAGGGGTCGATTTTCCATACTGGCTTCACGGTTCAAGTTCGTTTAAAACACGCTTCAAGATATCTCAAAATATTCAAAAGTAAAATAAAGATTGTAAAGACTCCTTTTTTATTTCAGAATTATACACAGCACAAAACCACATCCGTGCTTTTCAGTGTAAAACTAAATAAAAAAAAATGCTGTGAACAGGTTTTATGTTGTAATCAATATGTGGTGCATGGAATTGATAGAACAACGAACAATTCCTGCATCGTATGATGTTAAACTAGATTAAATACAGCAAGTGTGAAAATATATATATATATATATATAACATTTTAGTTTATCAAAAATAACATCCAGATTTAACATATAGGAGTGGAAGATCAATCTGCCTTCACGATTCTGCTGGTCAGATAAAGAAAATGGCCGATTTTTTAGGAACTGAAGACTAGCTGTTTGCGAAAGGAACTCAACCCCAGAGGTACAGAGGAAGGTGGATGTTTTCCTCATGTGCTAACTGAACGCACACACAGAGAGAGAGAGAGAGAGAGAACGGTGACTGATATTAACAGTGTGTCTCCATTTCCTCTTGTGTATATGAACACATTCCTTTGTATGCACTTTACTGCTCCGTCTCCTGTTACAGTGACCCGTTTACACACAACCACCATTCAGATCGTAGCTTTATCACATGCTTTAGTGTTTTATCCACAGAAACTAAAGCACTTATTATTGTTGTTGTTATTTTAGATTAAACTCGTCTTTATCTATTTCGCAGATCTTTTTTAATTCATCAAATTCAACTAATTTCAGCCCAGATTTATTTTTCTGATCCATTTTCCTGTTCTTTGTAGCACAGTTATAAATTTGTAACATTTTAGTCCATTTAATTATTCTAGTCAACATTCCCCTCATTTTAATGTTTGTTACTTACAACTTATTACGTTGTTTTAATCACCGAAGTATCCGATGTCTGTTCACGTTAATACGTCATGTTCGATGTTTGCTGAGTGAATACGTGTCTTTATGAACGTAGCAGGCTGCCCCACACAACACACATGCGCGTGCGCGCGCACACACACACACACACACACACACACTTGGGCAGTCATCCTAGAACATGTTCCAGATTCTTCCGTTTGCTTTTCATTGTCTTTTCCGTTCCTCTCCTTCCCCTATAACGTGTCTATTGTGTCATCACTTGAACAAGTCTCTGTGTTCCTCCTGACCAATCAGAGACGATCGAGGCGAACGCTTTACTGTGATTAGATGCATTGTGCGATTTATACAGTTACAGATAGCAAAGTTTTTAACCGTGATCGTTTGGCTAAAAGTCCAATTAAACATTTCTTTATATTTATTAGTTTCCCTAAAGCTTGCATCAAATTAAACAAACTAACTAGCAACTAAAATTTGTAGCAAATATATTATTTAATATATAATTAAGTTATAGTTGGCTGCATATTCACAGATTGGAGTTTCCCGAGTCGATAACTCCTGAGCTAAACGCTGTTACTACACAAATAACACCACTTTTCTATCGTAGTAATGTAGAGAGGCAGCTACAACCGCGTTTTGTGTAATAACAGCGTTTAGCTCAGGAGTTATTGACTCGGGGAAACTCCAAACTGTGAATATGTGGCCGACTACTTAAGACGCCGAGGCACTTTTTTCCTTCTCGATAGGTGAGTAACGTTGGGTTTGCTTTGTTACACAGAACTAATATATGCCTTTGTCCTTTGCCTGATTATACTTGTGTGTCATTTTTGCTTGTTTATCTGCAATCGTATTGTTCTTCCCTTCAGCTATGATAAATACACATTTCTTTCCATTGGTTGCCTGGGTTACATATGTATGTGTGGGCGGAGCAATAAATACAGGGGTGGGCCCCATTTGGGTTAGGGGCGTTGTAGCGATTTTGGCTCGTGAAGCAAGGTAAATATTTATAAGTAACTATAACGTGTTATAGTGGCTTCTAAATATTTTAACCTAAGTTGAAATTAACGGTACTGGAATTAAGGTTACGCTTATTTGGTCTGTTCGTCCGGCGAACAGGCCGTGTACCTTTATTAATTCTATGAAGGCAGTATCTTCCCGGCCAAGAAAGATTTGCTTTCCTTTTACTGTATACCGTAATTTAAATTAAATTAACTCAATAGAGCATGTAGTTCAGACCCGATGTTGCAGGTACCTTAATTTGTGAGCGACACTCAGAGACAAATCACCTGTGGCTCAAAATTATGACATTTAATGAATGAGACAAACACAACATAAAACTAACTACACAAACAAAGGAAAGAAATAGGGAAAATGAAAATAAAATAAAACAAAACAAATTAAAATTGGGGAAAGAGAGGAAGAGACTGGAAAGAAGAAACTAGAGAAAGGAAGGAAAGGAGTGGCAAGCTTAGACTCAAAAATTAATCACACCCTAACTGGGAAATCGTCACAGAAACTTAAATTCACCTTAAGATTCAATGAAAGATTCCTACTTAAAATTACGCATCTAAATTGGTTGGTAAAGGAAACGGTTACTTGCATTGGCTTACTGAACAAGAGTCCGGATGCAACAGAGAAATCTCTGAAAAGTCAGTTAGGGTGGGGTCAGACGTTCTTCCAAGTTCTCCTGAAGATCAGAGCAAGATCAGTCGTTCTTGGAAGTGAAGCTTGCTGGAACTTCTTTGAAGGAAGATGGAGTCGTCTTGAAGCTGTTCCGGAAGTCTGACCACGGATTAGTGGTGTTTGTGACAATTTAAAGGTCGCGAACTCCACCCATCTTTGGGGAGATGACCAATACTTCGGTCAGGATTTTGGAGGGAAAAACTCCCTTTGTTTCAGGTGTCTGTGGGCGTGGTTTAGCTATCAAACTTTTAGATGACTTTAAAGTTTGATCCAGGGTGTATTAAGACGGTATGGCGCCTTTCGTGCTCAAATAAAATACACCAGTGCTTGAAAAATGAGTAACCGATAATTCTGTGGTCATTTGGATACTAAACATGAAGGGTAATGACGGTATGAAGGCAGCAGTACATTATATACACAGATCATTTATCAAAGTATAACTTATTTTAAAATACAATGTTGTTTTCTGACACATGAATAAAATACACCCTTGTCAGGAAATTAAGAAGCAAATAATTTTAAGTCAGGCAAGCCTTAAAAGAAGAACACATTACAAAAAGGGTTATAAGAATGAGAACCTTAGAGTACCTTATCTTCGGGTTTTATTAGTAAAAGGAATGTCTCATTGTGTGTGTGTGTATTTCTCTAATGTCATAGCAAAAAATTCTCATAAACCTCGTGTTTTGTTCAATACTATTAATTCTGTTTTACATACATCTCAACAAATAAGTTTGGAATCTTCCAAAGAAACATGCGAAAATTTTTTGCAGTTTTTTAACGACAAGATTGTGACTGTTAGAGCCAATATTGTTCACCCTTCTGCGGATATGTCTTCTTTCCCTGTGTGCTCCTCTGTTTTCAATCAGTTTGAGCCAGTGTCTCTTGCTTGTTTAAAAGACATCATTGATAAAATGAATCCATCTTGTTGTCCCTCAGACATTATTTCCCCAGATTTCCTAAAGAAGGTTTTTGAAACCCTTGGCCCCAACATTCTGACGATTGTAAATAGTAGTCTCACTCATGGAGTTATACCCCTACATTTTAAACACGCTATTGTGGAACCACTGATAAAAAAACCTAACTTGCATTCATCGGTTCTTGCTAATTTTAGACCCATTTCAAAACTCCCATTTCTTTCCAAAATATTGGAAAAAGTTCATTTCACTGTTATGCAGATGACTTGCAACTCTATCTGCCTTTGAAATGGAAGGATGCAAACTATGTGGCACCTTTGCTGAGATGTCTTGAAGATATTAAAGCCTGGATGGCCTCCAACTTCTTAAAGTTTAATGAAGATAAAACTGAAATAATTTTATTTCGACCTGGCGGTAAGATTAATACTCGTGATGTAGATCTGGGTGACTTAGTCATTTGTGAAGCCTGTTGTCAAAAACCTGGGGGTTTTAATGGATGGTGACTTTAAACTAGAAAAACAGATTAATTTGGTAGTTAAATCGTGTTTTTTTTTTCAGTTAAGGCAATTATCTAAAGTCAAGTCATTTGTATCTTTTACTGATTTTGAGAGGGTCATCCATGCTTTTATATCATCCCGCCTGGACTATTGTAATAGTCTCTATGTAGGCATTGGTGAGGCATCTCTAACACGCTTGCAAAGGGTACAAAACGCAGCTGCACGTTTATTAACGGGGACACGCAAACAAGAACACATTACACCTATATTGGCTTCCCTTCATTGGTTGCCCGTTCATTTTAGAATTGATTTCAAGATTTTACTTTTAGTTTTTAAATCATTAAATAAGATTGGTCCTAAGTATCTTTCAGACCTATTAAAGCCATATGCTCCATCCAGAGCACTTAGGTCTGCTGGCCAACTGCTTTTAGTATCCCCCAACGCAAGATTAAAGAGCAGAGGTGACCGTGCCTTTGCAGTAGCGGCCCCCAAACTCTGGAATAATTTGCCTTTGTACATTAGGCAGGCTCCTTCACTTGCTGTTTTTAAATCACATTTAAAAACATATTTGTATGGTGCAGCATACAACGCAGTATGAGAGTTACCTGTTAGGAGTTCTTTTTAGTGTGTTTTACTAATTATTATTGTATTTATTGCATTTTTATTACTTTTATTTAGTTTTTATTTTATTTATTTATTATTATTATTATTATTTTATGCTTTTTAGTTCTATTGTTTATTTTATATTGTTTGTATAGCACTTTGGAGAACACCTGCTGTTTTAAAAAGGTGCTCTATAAATAAACTTTTATTTGATTTGATTGATTTGTGTGTGTTCTGGTTTAGGGCCCCTATGAGTCATTTAGGGCCGCATGGGGTTATCTGGTCTTTGTGTAGGTTCCAGACATTCTGGAGCCAGGTGTGTGTGTAAAACTGGGTTGCTCATCGGTTAATTGAGGAGTAGATGTTGAAATTTAGGGTGCTACAGACGCTACAGCGTGTTTGTTTTGGTGATTTTATGTCAACATTGGCTTTCATACAACGGAGACCCCGCCTTTAAGCTTCATTGCAGATTTTTTCCTGTGTGGACTTGAGGGACGCTGGTTAGCCATTTGTGCTTGTAGTTAAAGGCTAATAGTTTGCTCTTATATAAAGTGCGTTAAGAGGATCAGCGGCGGATTAGAGAGTTTTACAGCATCGAGGATACAATCTTGTTAAGTCTTGCAGAAGAATTTACATGTCACACTGACTAGACTGTGTGTGTGTGTACAATAAGCTGCTTGTAAGGGTTTTTAGCAACAGCTTTCGTGATCAGACTGGAGGGGTTTATTAAAGGCTTGGTTTACTTCCTCAGTTTAACAGCCCTTGATTTTACATCTCTCACACTTTAGCTCTCTCTCTTTCTCACACACACACACACACACACACGGCTTTAGACGTGTACATTTTAAAGAAGTACATAACCGAGGGATGCGAAACCATACTGCTGCTTTCTGTCGCTGCTTGGAAAAGAATTTTATGTGGAATTATTGCTGATTGTTATTAGCTTGCTAGCTGCTAGAGATGACACGTTCTTCGCTAGATCGAAATGGCCACAAAGTTTTTCATGTAGGACTGCATGAAGCCTGAGAGACTGAAATCGAGACCTAACCGTCGTCCACGTTTCTCTCAGATGTGATGTTTATTTAATGAGAAAATACAACAACCATTAAAAACAGTCTTCAAATATTTGTAGCTCTTGGTTGCTAATCAAACATGTCATGGCTTTTGCACACACACACACACACACAGTGATGCACACTAAAGTCATATGTTGCGGGTTGCTAACTTGGTTTACAGCACATGGAGTGTGTGTATTATTGCATGATGAGCGGCAGGTCAACATCACACACTCCATTCCGGCTGCCTCGATCCACACGACTATCAGCTCCAAGCTGCACTGCTGGTATTTATATAAACACACTCATGCTTTAATGTAGGTCACTTGTTTGGTTGTGTGTGTGTGTGTGTGTGTGAGAGATAAATGGGGAAGTGGTATAAAAAATCCTGCTTGATGAATGCCAGGATCACTCTGCTCTACTAAAAACAGACACACGTACACACACACACACACACATATATTGCTCTGTTCAATCATCTAGCTCAAACCAAGAGTCAGCAAGGAAGACAGCAGGTTGTGCTTTAAACCTCAGCCTCTACCCTAAAAGACATGCGCTTCGTTTTGTGTCACTATCTGTCTGTCTTTTAATCGTGTGATTTACCGCTTGTAAGTATAGAGACTCTGTGTGGGTGTGGGTGTGTGTTTAGAGTTATCGGCTATTGGCTGTGTTGGAGCGCTGTATATTTATAGATCTCCGTGTGCAGACTAGTGGGCGTGACGTTGATGGACATGGCAGTGTGTGTCTGACAGGAATAGGAGAGACTTTGGGAAAGAAGGACAGAGGACAGGTAGGTGTGTCTCAGGGGACAGGTGTGTGTGTTATATGTAAATTATATTGCAGGTGTGTGTAATATTACAGGTGTGTGATGTATGTAAATACACTCCCATACAACTCGACTGATGTGTGACATGATCCCGCTGCTATATTCAGCTGAGTCACAAGTGTGCAGGTACAGTGTGGGGACTATTTTAAGCAGTGTTTGTGTTAAGTGATGGACAGGGTCATCAGAGAAATTTGGAGTGTGTGTGTTTGGCTGCAGGTTTGTAGTTAATTTGTATACACAAAAATATTTGGTGTAAACCTTCAGCCTTTTTCCTCCAGTCAGGTGACTGAGGGTTGTGTTAATGTCAGGATAAAGGACACCCCCTATACTGGGATCGAATGGTACAGACACCATGCACATCTCACTATAATGGGAACTCTACAGGCAGACGTCACAACTCCGTAGCTCTACAGTTGTAAAGTTAGTGTTGTTGCGTTCATTTGTGCTTCCTGTCTCCTACTTGTTCTCCTTGTATAGATTTGTGTGTGGTTTTGACTGAGGAGCCAGTAGCCATGCAGGTCCAGGATCTGATTTGGCAGTTCCGTGTGCCTGAATTGGGAGACTTCAGGCAATACGTGCGGAGTTTGCCCACCAACACGCTGATGGGCATGGGCGCCTTCGCCGCCATCACCACTTACTGGTACGCCACCAGACCACGAGCCCTGAAGCCTGCCTGTGACCTCACCATGCAGTCTCTGGAGGTGGAGGTACAGATCTTACACGTTTAACAATGATTTTATCCTTTTTTTATTTTCTGCAGTCCATCCTAGATTCGATGGCATCATTAATTGTTTGAGAGACCGATTAAAAAAAATACATTATAAAATCTCTTTCTACTTCTTTTAATTTGCTACAACGACCAGAACACTGATGCCTTATGATCACAGAAAAAGAAGGAGATGCGCTCGGCCTGCCGGTTGCCATAGTGACAGCCTTGGCAACCACCAGTCTGAATTTACAAGAAAAGGAGAAAGCCTCCGGCCGCTGTCGTTATGCCTTCATCTCCGTCTCTCTATTACTCCCTTCCTCTCTTTGTTGTTCTTCATCTCTGTTCTTTTTCACTGTGTCGGTTTCTATATTGCTATTAAAAATGATGAAACGTTTAGGAAGAACATTTAACATAAATCCCTGTTCCAAACGTATCAGCGCAGAAACTGGTCTTCGGTGTTCGTCTGAAGATGATCAAGGTTCTGAGGGAATGTGTTGGAGAGTGCGGTTTAATCAGAAACCTCAGCTGTCAGGCATATTTTAGCAGCATGGTGACGTTCGGGATGTTTTCCAGGGTGGAGAATACGCTCGACGTTCCATCCTCTTGGACAGTGAAAGGTTGATGACGCATTTCTACGATGATGCACGGACCATGTACGAGGTGTTTCTGCGTGGGATCAGAGTTTCCAGTAAGTGGCCTAAATAAACACCACTATTTTTAAATATCTTGCTTACAAAGCAGACAGTGTTGTGAATCGCATGTTGAGCATTATTTCTGTTCCTCCTGCTTAGATAACGGTCCTTGTTTGGGGTCGAGAAAACCTAAGAGGCCGTACGAATGGCTCTCTTATAAAGAGGTAAGATGTCATTGGTGAACCCTGAACTAACGGCCCAAGAATTTGTGTGTAATATTTTTTTTTTATTCCCATCACCACTGTGACTAAATGGACAACGGTTTCCATTCTACACACCAGTTTTACCAGTCAGGCCTCATTTCCTGCCCTTCTGTAATCAGTTAGATTATAGTTACTGTCCAACATTCACAGTTACCACAGCTGAAGGTCACAATAACTAAGTGTACTACAAATCCAAAACCAATTCACTTCCCTAAACAACTGCCCTCCATCTTCCCTCTCATAAATAAACATAATTAAATTAAAGGTGGGGTCTCCAATATTTGAGAAACGCTTCAGAAAACTGAGTTGTGATGACAAACTAAACAAAAATCAAAACAAACGTGTAGTTAATGAGCAGAAAGGGGAGTGTCTTGTCAATATGGGCAGAAAGTGTTCAGTGCGCACGTGTGACATTAGAAGAAAGCGGTTTTAACATTGACATGGAGGATAAAAACAAAGAAAGAAAGTGAAGAAAGGCTTACGATAAGGCAAGAAGTAGGCCGTGTTAATATAGGATCAGCTTTCCAGCGCTGGAGAGAACTGAAAGAGCAGGAAGTTGGCCGCATATTCACAGATTGGAGGTTCCCGAGTCAACTACACAAATAACACCTCTTTTCTATCTTAGTAATGTAAAGAGGCAGCTACAACCATGTTTTGTTTAATAACAGTGTTTAGCTCAGGAGTTATTGACTCGGGGAAACTCCAAACTGTGAATATGCGCACATGCACACTGAACACTCTCGCCGCCCATATTGACAAGACCCGCCCCTTTCTGCTAATTGGCTACATGTTTGTTTTGATTTTTGCTTTGTTTGGTGCGCCAACGCAGTTTTCTGAAGCATTTCTCAATTATCAGAGACCCCACCTTTTAAGCAATTTGAATTCTTCTACACCAATATAACTGTTGCATTGATTCTATCAGAATATATTTCTGTATTGTGCCAGATAATTCTCTTAAATACACACAGACACATATTACACATCTCTATAATAAACTAACATTCGTGATGAAGTGTTGTTTAGAACACAGTGTGTTTTGTGTGTAGGTTGCGGAGAGGGCAGAGATGATCGGTTCAGCGTTGCTCCACAGAGGACACAGTAAAGCAGGAGACAAATACATTGGGATCTTCTCCCAGAACAGACCTGAGGTATATACACACTGGCATATATTTATTTGCTCACACATTTATAAAGGCTCCAATCTTACTTACATTTTAATGAGCCTGTACTAACATTATTGTGATTCACAAAAGAAGAATGTAACAGTTGATGATGTCACTGTTATCGCTAATCATTAAGTGTTATTTATTTATGTGAGACTGTGTTCCAATAGTTTTGCTCACCAAACAATCGCTTAGCTCAAAGACTCCAGGTTCTAATTTGATCCCAAGCCCAAAAAAACTTGATTGGTCTTGATGATCATCTACAACTATGGAAATGTTTCTGATGATGTTATCTGTGGTTACAGTGGACTATATCGGAGCTGGCCTGCTACACTTACTCACTGGTGGCTGTTCCACTGTATGATACGCTGGGCACCGAGGCCATCGGCTACATCATAGACAAAGGTAAGAACACACACACGTGCACATGATTCTCCAGGCTGGTGTCATTCGAAAGCTAAACACGAGCATATATTTATACACACAATTAATAAAATAGGTTTCTAATGAACAGACATGTTAGATTGTTGTCTGTCTGCATTTCTCATAGTCTCTCTCTGTCTCTCTGTCTCTCTCTTTGTCTCTCTCTCTCTAGCTGAGATCTCGACTGTGATCTGTGATGTGGTGCAGAAGGTGCGCACTGTGCTGGACTGCGTGTCAGGTAGAGAGCACACTGTCAGGACCATCATACTGATGGAGGAGAAGGACAGTGAGCTCACTGAACGAGCAGAAAAGGAGGGCATCCAGATTATCAACCTGAGAGAACTGGAGGTTCACACACACAAATGCATGTGCATTCATTTATACACTTGTTAATACAGCCACACTAAAATGTTACACACCCTGACACAGATGTTACCTGGTTTGTTTACACACACACACACACACACACAAAGCAGCTGAACTGAACGGGTTTCTTGCAGGTTATCGGCAAAGCCTACCACAGGCGCCCGGCGGTAAGATTAAGGATTTTATTCTTCAATTTCAAACAGAACGTAATGACTCAAGAAGAATAACTTGTTCAGGAGTAAAGGGATGTTGCTTTGCTTTATTGATTTTCTTATCTGATGTACTGTAGCCTCCTACACCTGAAGACCTCGCTCTGATCTGCTTCACCAGTGGAACAACAGGTGTGTGTGTGTGTGTGTGTGTGTGTGTGTGACAGAGAGTGTATATATTTTATCATCACAGACTACAACTGTTGTTCTGTCTTAAACTCTCCGTTTTTCCTTTCTCAGGGAATCCGAAAGGCGTGATGCTCACACACGG
This sequence comes from Tachysurus fulvidraco, assembly GCF_022655615.1. Taxonomy (NCBI): domain Eukaryota; kingdom Metazoa; phylum Chordata; class Actinopteri; order Siluriformes; family Bagridae; genus Tachysurus; species Tachysurus fulvidraco. The sequence goes on along the minus strand of NC_062524.1, from coordinate 16,056,566 downwards.
CAACGTCATCTCCAACTGCGCCGCCTTCATCCGCATCACACAGGTACAGCCGACGTTTTCTGACTCAGACTTTACATCAGCACACATGGTTTAAAGCCACTGGGAATTGGTTAGCATATTTTAACATTTCTATCCTGATGAATAAAACAGTTAACGTGTCTGCATTTTTACACGTCGTCCTGCTGGGTTTATAACACTCAGATAGATAATCTAACATGTCTCATTGACGCGCGCGCACACACGCGCACACGTAAGATGATAAGATTATTTCTACACATAATTCTGTTCAGGTGTTCATGTAATTACACTGGATCTGAACATTTGAATTTAATTTTTAAAAAAAAGAAATTGTCTAATTTTATACAGGTTTATTTTTCTTCTAGTGATGTCAGCAATTAGTTTCATTAGTTACAGGTGCGGTGCGCGATGTTTGAAAGCCAATGTTGACATTTGAAATCACCAAAACAAACACGCTCCTAACCCAAATGGGCGTCACCCTTGTTTTGATAGCTTCGCCCCACACATACATATGTAACCCACTATTATGGCGGAACCCATGGGCGTAAATATTATTTTCAAAGTTTTTCTCAGTGACCAAGCTGATTTTTCTTCAAAACTATTTATTGCATTGTTTGTGCAAAAATATATATATAAAATAATGTTTTGTAACAAAATCAATTATTAAATAAACAATTAACAGTAACTGCTATATGTATAAAAACAACAAAAAAAATCTGCAATTTAAAGCAAACTTGCATTAATGAATGGACACTAAACAAAAGTACCAAATTTGTATTTCCTGGTATCACTGGGCCCCACAAACTCTTGGTATATGTTGTTTATGTTAAGGTTGTCGAGCTTGTCTTTGTGTACATTGCAGACTACCAGACTGTTAAGTCTGTCTTGGCCAATAGTAGCCCTTAGCCATGTCTTTAGTCTCCGCAATGCACTGAAGCTCCTCTCAGCTTCACATGAGGACACTGGAACCACCAACAAAATTCTGACAAGGACCTCAACTTGGTCAAACAACCCATGCACCTCCACTGGCATTCCCCTTAGGACCCCTGCTGCCTCTCTACTGCTGCTACAGGAGAATTTCTGGTGAAAGAGAGGCAACTGTACTGCAAGAGTACCTCTGTGCAACTCGGGGTACTTATCTGCTGAATCAGTTAACAATCCAGTCAAAAGGACATTCTCTAAGCTTTGCAGAGACTTGAGACTGTCTTGGTTGAAACGCTCACCAAACTGAACCTCCACACAATCCAATACTTTGAAGAACTCTGCCCTGTAATGGTCCACTGCTTTGCCAGCAAAACGCCTTGAATTTGCTGTCTCAATAGGTTCAACTAATTCGATGGAGTTTACCAATGATGTAGCTTTCTCGAACAATACAAGATAGCTCTTGTCATTTCTCTTTCCCTGCAGGTAGGATCATACACAATCTACTGCATCCTGCATACCATAGACAGTCTGGGTCTTCTTCTGCAGTGAAATGTTTAGGCAATCAAGTTCTCCATCAACAGCAGAAGCAAGTGTAAGACCCAACACAGTCTTACCTTTACTAAAGTACTCAAATGAGCCACTGGCAGTTGAAGCTGTCCTAGATGCACTTTTTGCCATCTCTTCTAGACTAACAAGGACCCGCTCATACTGCCCTAGCACAGCTATTATAGCAGAATTACGCACAGTCCACGTGGTTGGACATAGAGGTTTCAGTGTGGTAATGGGTTCATTTTCAGAGGTAACTGTTTTCAAAGATTCTCTTAAATTTTCCTGACTGGTTGAAAAGGATGCCCAACTGATGGACCAAAGAAAGGCAATCCCGGATCATTGGGGAGACCGAGCAGCCAGCCTGTATGATTTAATTGACACAATGTGCCCCACAATGCACATAGAGGGCTAATTGCTGCTGCTCCTAAGAAAGGTGTTTCCTACCTACGTAACTTTGCCCATGTAAAGCAGACATTGGCAGATTAAGCCTCAACAACACATCAGTAACCATTTTGGCAATGCCTTGGCCTGTTGTCTCTGATAAGCTGCACAACCCAGTAAACTCCTCGTGTGGCATAAGGTCATGGTCCACATAGCGCAGACAGACACTTTCCTGCTTAATACCAGAAATATCCTGGGTGCTATCAACTATTACAGAAAACTGAACAAGGGCTGGAGACCTAATCTCACTTGCAATCCCTCGGATTATTGTATTGGCCATAATGTTCAGTATTTCATTCTGAGATTTAGGGCTTACATATGCAGTGGCATGATCTGTTAACCATTTCAATAAAACTGGATCATCCTCTTCTGCCTTAAGTTTTATGAGCTGATACAGATTCCCACTTTCTTCAGTATGGCCTCTTAAAGATTGTCCTTGCCTTGCCACATGCCACACAGAGCTAACAATTTTCCTCAAGCAATGTCTTGCCACCTCCTGCTGTTTGTGCCATGCACTAGATAACTGGGTGCTGATTGGGTTTGGCTCATGTGCAGTGACAGTCACATAATGTTGATGGGCTTGAGAGGTCTGGTGTGATGTAAATTTTTCAATGGCTTTCTTCTAATTTCTAAAGCCTGTTGGTATGGCTTTCTGCAGGCACTGAGATCTAAACGAAAAACTGTGCTCCCTGTGCTGGTGCTGGCAATATCATCTTTGTTCTGCTGTCTCAGGCTCCCTCCCTGGTTCTGAATCTGCCCCTTCCTCTACTCTCAAAATGCAGGAAAAGATGCAGGAAAAGATGTTTTCCATACTCCTAATAACTAACTTGTTTACATTACACTTGTTAAATTGACAGATTATACTGTAAATTGGTGAGCCTGTGATGTTCATCTGCTGAACAGCCACAACTCCAAAAACATTAAAGAAATTGTTCACCCAAAAAAAACCCTGTCATTATCCCTTCATTAAAAGCACAACACACTTACCTGACACTGTACATCTGATTGACCCTGCTCTACCTGTCCCTCAATAAAGTCTCCTTTGCCTGTGATTGATATTGTGACATAAGTATTTTCATAAGCACCTTAGGTAGGTGTCGGGTTTATCCAAGTGAGTCAGGGCAGAATGAAGTATGGTGGAAATGGCGTCCTCAGTTGACCTATTTGGGCGATATGCAAATTGGTAAGGGTCCAGGCTGGGTGGCAGACAGGCTTTAAAGTGGGTGAGGACCAGTCTTCAGAAGCACTTAGCGATGACAGGTGTGAGTGCGACGGGAAGAAAGTCAGCCATTTCTGTTGCAGTGGAGTGCTTTGGCACCGGCACAATGGTAGCAGACGAAGCAGGTGGGGACAATTGTCTGGGCCAAGGACAGATTAAAGATGTCCGTGAAGACCTCGGTCAGTTGCTCCACGCATGCTCTGAGTACACGACCAATGACGCCATCAGGGCCAGCTGCTTTCCTTGCATTCACCCATCCCAGGGTGTCGCACACTTCAGAGGTGGAGAGTGTAAGTATTTGCTCACCTGGTAACGGCTTTGGTAACGGCTTTGTTTTAAGCAAGGGCTCCATGTTCCCCTTTTCAAAGCGAGCGTAGGAGAGGTTGAGCTCGTTTGTGAGTGAGGCAGACCTGGTTGCAGGTGTTGCGTTGGGTGGTTTGCTGTCAGTGATAGCCTGTATTCCTTGCCACATATGTCGGGGGTCAGCAGAGTTGAAGTGCTCCTCAATCTGCTGTTTGTAAGCATGTTTGACTTTGCAGATTCTCCTCCTCAGATCGGCTCTGGCGACGCTGTAGGCCCCCCGGTCTCCAGACCTGAAGGCGGTATCGCGTGCTTTGAGCAGGAGACGGACCTCCTGGTTCATCCATGGCTTCTGATTGGGGAACACTTTGATGTTTTTTAGTCTAGTCACCCGATCCACACAGCTATTGATGTGATCAGGGACAGCATTGGTGTAGGTGTTGATGTTGGTGACTGAATCAGTCGTGGCCTGTGAAGCGAATTCACTCCAGTCTGTGTGTGAGAACTGCTGCTGGAGAGAAGCGTCAGCCCCATCCAGCCAAACTTTAACAGTCCTGATTGTGGGTTTCACACGTCTGATGACCCACCTCGGACAATCAGACCATCTCTCATTGTTCCTACTGCCCAATGAGAGATGGTCTGATTGTCCGAGGTGGGGAAGGGGTGTGACTCTGTAAGCATCGGCCATACTTGTGTATATACGTGATCCAGAGTTTTTTGTCCCCTGGTGAACAGGACACATTCTGTTGGAATTTTGGCAGAAAAGATCTCAAATTGCAGTGATTAAAATCCCCAGCAACAATAATGGCTCCATCAGGATGCACTGTCTGCAGTTTGTTGATAGCAGAACTTAGTTCTTTCATGGCTATGCTAGCCTTAGCATCCGGGGGGGGACATACACTGCTATCACAACAACACGTGAACTCGCGTGGTAAATAAAAGGGTCTACACTTAATGATCAGGTATTCAAGATCAGCAGACCAGTGAGAAGAAAGTGACCGAGACAGTGCACCATGTTTTGTTTACATAAATGCATAAGCCACCTCCTCTGTTCTTACCAGTGCATGCTGCATCTCTATCCTCCCTGAAAAGGCTCAAGCTCTAGCATGCTGTTTGGGATGCCGGTGTTAAGCCAAGTTTCCGAGAAGACCATGATGTCACCATCCGTAATCAGTCTCTTTGTGAGGGTCCAGATCCTGAGCTCATCCAGTTTGTTCGTCAGGGACCGAACATTTGCCAGAAAAATACTTGGAAGCGCTGGTTGATGTGGGTTTAGCTTTAACGCGTCCGGTTGGGATAAAGGGCTCGCTGTGATTCCTTACGAGCTCCGGTGGTATCTGATCAAATGTGAAAGTAAAGTCCGAAACAGAGTTTGTGCAGATGTGACCAATATCTAAAAGTGACTGTCTGTTGAATGATATGCTCGCATGACAAAATCGTGCAAGCATGCAGAAGAATAGTGCATAAATAAGCACAAATACAGCAAATCAGACGCCAGACATATCAGACATGTGCACTGAACACTCTCTCCACCGCATATTGACAAGACACGCCACTTTCTGCTCATTGGCTACATGTTTGTTTTGTTTGTCGGCCCGAGTCAGTTTTCTGAAGCGTTTCTCAAACATCGTGCACCGCGCCTTTAAGGAATGTATCATTTATATGTTTGTAGTCATGTTTAATGTTGTGGAGCATCTGTGAGACAATCTCTCACTTTATATAAGCTGCAAATAGACTTTCCCTAAGCAGCCACTCTTTATTCTCACAAGCAAACCTCAAGTCAACAAACGTTTGGCTCGTTGATGTTTGATTACATTCGATGAAAAATGTACTATTTTTTTTCTCATTTTTCTGTATTGTCTACCTGCTTCCCGATTTGCGTGTTTGCAAGTAGGCAAAGATAAGGATGAGTCGTCGTGACACTATCGTCTCCTTCTTGCCTATTGCTCACATGTTTGAGAGAGTGATGGAGGTACAGTGTGCTTAACCTGCATGTGTGTGTTTTACAGATACACTGCATGCTCAACCACACTGACATCCACATATCTTACCTTCCCCTCGCTCACATGTTCGAGAGGGTGGTAGAGGTACGTATAAAACTCTGACTGCTGCACTGGGAGAATGTTTTAATGTCTAACTAGGACCCTGAGTATAAACGAGCTAATGGCTGAGGTACGATTAGCCAGTTAGCAACTTTCATATGAGTGATGAGAAGGCACAGTGTCAAACAGTTGTGTGTGTGTTACAGAACTTTTAACCTTATCGCATGCATTAATGTTTCATTAGTTAGCGTTTCTAGCAAACACTATATATATCTAATGGTGACTAAAACAAGAGAAATATCCATCATGTGAGTAAATTAGAGGGAGAAAAGACACTGTATGCCTAAGGTGACATTTTTAGCACACTTAATATTTCATGATCTCAGTCTAAAGTAGCAGGTCGCTGATGAAGAGAATATAATAGATTTATGAACATTAATATTTTTGCTTGCATGTTTACGCGCAGTTCTGCATGTGATTTTTATTTATTTATCTTTTAAATAAAATGCTGATTTATGTATAGAGCGTGATGCTGGTGCACGGAGCGAAGATCGGTTATTTTCAGGGCGACATTCGGACGCTGATGGACGATCTGAAGACTCTTAAACCCACCGTGTTCCCTGTCGTACCTCGACTCCTCAACCGCATGTTTGACAAGGTGAAGACACGCACGTTCTGATACAAGTGTGTAATCGTGTATGTACTCGCTTGTGATTCAACTCCACGTTTGTGTCACTTACCTTGAAATTGGGAAGTCGAAGGATGCGTGTTTGAGCTAAAAGGGAGAGAGGGATGCCTTTCGCTAACAAATAGGCGTGATGTTTATTGTTAAAGTGAATATTTGTCATTATTCAAATGCAGCACTGAAAATTAGTTTAATACTATAAAAAACACCTTGTAAAATGATCAACACGCTCTGTTCAGATCTTTGGGCAGGCGAACACTCCGCTGAAGCGATGGCTGCTCGACTTCGCCACCAGGAGGAAAGAGTCTGAGCTGCGCAGCGGCGTTGTGAGGAAGGACAGCATGTGGGACAAGTTAATCTTTAACAAAGTCCAGGTAACACCAGACATTCTGAATGGCTTTGAGGTTTCTGCGTAGTTACGGAAAACAAATTTCCCATTTAACTCCGTTAACAGCCGACGTGTGTGATGACTAATGTAGATCAGCCCCCATGGCTTTGTACTTCCTGTATACCTGGTCAGGATATCGCAGCTTATTCAGCCTAAGGCACGATACACTTACAATGGAACCTTCTGGAATCCAGTGCCAGATATTTTATAGGTTAAATTGCATTTCATTGTTAAACACCGGTACGCTCCATCGTTATGTGTAGGTGAGTCTGGGTGGACACGTGAGGCTGATGATCACCGGCGCCGCTCCGGTTTCCCCCACAGTGCTGACGTTCCTGCGAGCTGCTCTCGGCTGCCAGGTGAAATATTGCGTCTACTTCGTTGCATCACAAATTTTTTTTGATGATTAAACAGTGTGTGTTATATAAGCATGCTGTTCTCTGTACAACAGTTTTATGAAGGTTACGGACAGACAGAATGTACTGCAGGATGCTCCATGTCTCTGCCGGGAGATTGGACAGCAGGTAACACTTTACCACCACCACTGCGAAGACACACACGTACTACTGCTGTATGACACACACTTGATGTGTTGTGTGTGTTTTAGGTCACGTGGGTCCTCCTTTACCCTGTAATTATATTAAACTAGTGGACGTGGCAGAGATGAGCTACTATGCAGCCAATGGCGAGGGGGAGGTGAGTGACAGCTGTGTTTAACTCCTTCTCCTCATGGCTCAGTCCTGGGTGGAATCTAGAAATGGTGTATTTACTAAACCTGAATGTGTGTGTGTGCATGTATGTGGATTTTTTTTGCTATATAGGTGTGTGTGAAAGGACCAAATGTGTTCCAGGGTTACCTGAAAGATTCAGAGAAGACCGCAGAGGCCATCGATAGTGCTGGCTGGCTGCACACTGGTGATATCGGCAAATGGCTTCCGGTAAATTCTACATTCATCAACAACGTGTTTGTTTATTTTGGTGTTTAGTCTTGCACAGCTTTGTTTTTTGTTTTTGTTTTTTTAACCTGTATGATGAGACATGAGATTTAGTCACATTTGCAGGATCTTTAATGGTATCTTCATGTCACAGAATGGCACTCTGAAGATAATAGACAGGAAGAAGCACATCTTTAAGCTGGCTCAGGGCGAGTACGTTGCTCCAGAGAAGATTGAGAACATCTATATCCATAGTGACCCTGTGGCTCAAACCTTTGTTCACGGAGACAGTCTACAGGTCCTTCAAACACAAACATGATGAAGAAGCTTTTGAAATAGAGGTGTGTCTGCATGTGAGTAAACATTAATACAAGATTTAATCGTGGTGTGTGTGTGTAGGCGTGTTTAGTCGGAATTGTCGTACCAGACCCTGACATCCTCCCAGGATGGGCAAAGAAGAGAGGACTTGTGGGCTCCTACCTCGAGCTCTGCAAGAGCAAGGTGACAGACACACAGTGTAACGATATTTTTCCACATGCCCCCATTAATCTCATTCATACTATATTAAAATTACTTTATCTAAAGACAAAGCTATCTACATGGCACCATTTTGTACTTTATTACTGTTTGTCTGGTTTGTATACTTACAAGTGAGACTTCCTCATTTTGGCCTGTTTTAACAGGAAGTGAAAAATGCCATTCTTGAGGACATGGTGCGGTTGGGGAAAGAAGGCGGTCTGAAATCGTTTGAGCAGGTCAGCTGATGGTTGTGGTGGTCATCTCTGGTGACAGACTGACTTCCCCAATTTCTTTCTCCTAAGTGTAAAGTGTGTGTGAAAAGCTGTAAAACAACTCACTCGTGTTTTATTTGTTTAGTGCTTTTAACTATGGATGTTGTCTTGAAGCAGATTTACAGGAAACTGGATGTAGATCTGGAACTGCTTAAGACAACATGAGGATGGAAAAAAACTCAAAACACAAAAGCCCATGGTCTGCTAGTTAATCTGTGTATAATGTGCTGTCAACCAGATCAGTAAAACATCCTACACATGCTTGATCAGATTGAGCTCTAAAGACCAAGCCAGCATCTTGAATTCTTTTACGTTTCTCCTGAACCATGTTTGCATTGTATCAGGGAGCATTATCCTGCTTTTTAGGTAAGTGGTACATGCCAATGTAACATCCCTATGAGCACCAGGACCCCATGTTTCCCCCAGAGCACCAAACTGCCTCTGCTGGCTCAGTTTCTTCCCATAATGCATCCTGGTGAAATCTCATCTTTAGGTAAGTAATGCGCGCACACACACATTGTAGACACTTTTTTGGTGGATACGATCAGCAATGAAACTCTGAAAGGTCTGCTGCTACACATCTCCATACACTGTGATACAACGTGGTGCTTTGTGTGTTCTGACACCTTTCCCTCAGAGCCAGCATCAACTTTCTCAGTAGTTTGTGCTACAGTTGTTGTTCTGTGGGATCAGACCAGATGCTAGACTGACTGGTCTGAGCCCACAGAAAAGCTACTGTCACACAAACTGCAGAAAAAAATGATGCTGGCTCTGATCCAAAGGTGGCACACCAGAGAATGCTGCATGTGAGCTACAGACCTGGACCAGGAGGCAGTGACCCCAGGATGCACTATAAAAGAACGTGATGGTCTGCTGGGAAACCTTGGGTCCAAACGTTCATCTGGATGTTACCTTGACACATAACACTCACCTACAATTGCTATACCCCTTCATGGCGACATCATCTTTCAGCAGGATAATGCTCCCTGTCACACTGTATGTTTAAGGAACATAGAGTTCAAGGTGCTGAATTGGCCCCCAAATTCCTCAAACTTCCATCTTAAACAGGCAGCTATGGGATGTTCAGGACCATCAAGTGAAATCCATGGAAACTCCACCTCACAATTTTAGGGATCTGCAGCCAACATCTCAGTGCCAGATACCACAGCACGCCTTTAGAGGTCTGGTGGCTGGCGGAGAACATGCCTTGATACAAAGCAGATATTATATGGGCATGTACTGTATTGTGGAAGAATTTCAATGGAAGAGACTTGCTTTATTTTACATTTGCACTAAAGAAGCACTTCTCACAGTTTTGAGGAATATTACATTCCTTTAAAAAAAAATTAGCCAATGGTTTTATCCAACCTATACTCATGTCAGTCACTACAGACAGAAGTGCGCACACAAAATGCTCAATGAATTTTGAGTGACCCTGTTAAAGGAGAAACAAGTCCATATTAAATCTCACGGTTGCTGCAAAATAGTCAAGGGTCCACATCATTTTTTGCCTGTTGTAGTGTTTTTAAAATAAAACCTGAATGAACTGCAAAACCATTTCTATGTTAACTCTTACCTGTGTGTGTACAGGTGAGAGACATCGCCCTGAGCACTGAGCTGTTCTCCGTGCAGAACGGCCTCCTCACTCCCACCCTGAAGGCCAAGAGAACAGAACTGAGGAACCACTTCAAAGAGCAAATCAGTCAGCTCTACACCAAGATCAAGATGTAAGCACAAACAGAGCTGGGGGAAAAAACACAGGGGGACGTGATCTCTCTAATGCATAGCCTCAGTGAAAATAAAGTGGCACTTTGACCTTTTTGCCTAAACATATTTAAGTCAAAGATTTATTTATTGCCTTCAGGCCAGAAAATGCCTTTTGTCATTTTAACAGAAACAATTTTAGGAAAGAAATAAAAAGCACTTCACCACCCGTTTAGCAGTAAAATAATAAACCAAACATGTCTGGACTGATTTAAATGATCGAGGTGAACATTTTTTTCTTCTATCTTTATCCAAACGGTTCCTTGTAAATTATCATATTACTGATTCGATTCAAATAATTACCTCTGTTCACTCAGACTAAAAACATATTGCATTTATCATCTGTTAAACAGGGTTTCTTTTCTTAAATTCAAGAAATGTCATTTTAATTTTTAAACGTTTGGTCATTGCTAGCTTCTGTATGCTGGTTTCTTTAGCTGTTCTGTCTTTCTCTGTGCCATGTGAATTTGTATAGTAATTATTTCTGTTTAGTGCCAAAGGCAATATTGCTGATTGCTAAGTCGGGTTACGTTTCTACAAATGTTTTTTTTTTTTTTGGTTGTAACCTTAAAACCTGATCCTGATTTTATAGCCTGTTACATGTGACCTGTTTAAAATGTATAACACACACTCATGCTGTTATAGGAAAGTCTTCATGAACTATTTTCCTATAATGACATGGCTTAGTGTTTTATTCCTCTCATACAATGGTGACGGTTGCTTAATCATGTCACATTTCTCAAGCTGAAAATGTTTACCTAAGCACAGCAACTGTTTTTTTTTTATTATTATTATTCGTGTTTTAAATTAAAAAAAAGTATATTTAAGAAATACATTGGTTGAAACAAAAAGTACCTCTAATGTTGCACCTAAATAACCACTGCCACTCCTATACAACACAAATCTGTACAGATTTATGTTCTAATCACATATTTTTGTGTATAAATATTGTAATACTGAATGTTGTGTGTGTGTGTGGGTGAAAAACGGATCTGTTGTACATCTGTGTGAGCATTATTTAACGGGAATGTTGTGTTTTTTTTTTGTTAAATCTTCGTTTTGAGAACAGCTCGGTTTGCTAGATGTTTAAAATGAACTGCGTGACAAATACTGTGCTATATACTGTAACTTCAAATCAACTAAATTGAAATAAATAGACAAAACAACAACATGGACATGATACCATAATATATAGACTCAAATTATACATCTCAAAACATTTACTAAAATACTGAAATTGCTATTTAGACCTTGGATGATACTACAGACTGATGCACTAGTTAAGTTACTCTAGAGTCTAAAGTTTACATTATCAATCACAAAATTGCAGTACAAGAGATGATCAATGCACTAATCATATAATCCAGTCCTAGTCAGTAACGTTGCGAATCGAGCCACTTAAAGGTGGGGTCTCTGATGTTTGAAAGCCAATGTCGACATTTGAAATCACCAAAACAAACACACCCCTAACCCAAATGGGTCTGAGAACCTAGGCGAAAACTAATTTAATGCAATTAAATAATTAAATGCAGTTTATAAAAAATAATATTAAATGTACTTTATCAACATCCATTTTTGCACTGTTTGGGTTTATCAATTGCGCCTTCTTGTGGACTGTTAAAAAAACTGCTTCTGCTCCATTCGTGTCCTAAACGTTTTAAACATTGTCTTTTAGAAATTGCTTATTTTATCTATGCATATACTTGGAAACAAAATGTAACTGTAATGGTAGTTTTTGAGTTTTCTTGATTACGTATATTTTATAAATTAAAGAAAATCATAACAGTAGATAAAAAAAAACGGAGCTCTTCGAGATTAATAATTACATCTAGCTTGTTTGTATTCAATTTTAATCTACAGTTTTAAAGCATCTTCCTCAGTTACTCCCCTACCTTGGTTTTAAGCAGGCTTTATGAACGTCTGAGTGAGAATATTATTATTATTATTATTATTATTATTATTATTATTATTAGAACCAATGCACTGATACAGTGGAGATACGTGAAAAACATCTCCAGCTTCCAGTGAATTTTAGCTTTGCTTTTAGTGATTGTAAATTTAGTTATATGGCAATTTTAGTCGCAGTTTGCTAAAATTGGACTGGAACTGAAATCTTGACACATTTGAACTTGGCACACGGTTATGTTCCCTGACATGACAAGCATCCTCCAAATCGCAACCGACACAAGATACCAAAACCTTTCCAATTTTCAAGTCTAGTTCTTGGATTAAGGTTAGTTTAATTTTGTTACTTGTTAAAAATATATTATGGCATGTTAATCACAATAGTAATTAGTGACGATAATTCAGCATTAAAGAATTAAACAACTCCACTTAATTGGGTAAGGCACAACAGAAAAAAAGCAACAACTCGCACAAAATTCACCTTCACAAATGATTTGGGAAACTGAAATGGATGAACAACGATCACATAATATAAAACTGTGAGAGAACTCTTATTTTGGAAAATTTGGAAAAGTGCACCGAAACGACCCATTAGTTCCTCATCTAAACATCAATAATTAATCTACCAGCTATTTCTTTTTTATTATACACCCAGTATAAAAACTTTCTTACCCTGAGGTAAAGTATGTGATGTGTCGTTCATCAGAGTCGGTTCCATCAGTCTGCTGTGTGACATGAACGGAGAGTCGACTTGCAGATCTGAGTTTTTTCGTAATTAAACAATAGAAAAATCACGCATATTTAAGCTGTATTAATTTATTCATGAAAATGAGCATCATTTATATCACCTGACTATCGTAGCTTAAGCAATTCTAAAGTTTAAAACCCAGTTGAAACAAAAATGTGGCAAACATTGGCCACCTAGCTCACCTTTGCTAACAATAACATGTATTTGGTGTTTATATAGCCCGATAATTATCTAATATAAACAAAAAACAAAAGCTACCTTTTAAATTGACACTCTGAAAAATAAAAGTAATACCACATTCATCCAATCCGAGTTTCTCTGACAAGGTACACGCGTTTAGAAAGGAATCGGCTCTTTGCTTCGGTTCTTTGATTCAACTGATTATGAAGATCGAACAGAGCCGACTCGTAGATCCGAAGAGTCGTTTTGGATCTACGCTGTAGATTTAGTAGCTTTTAGTAATGTTTAAAGTGATTAATAATAAAGAAGCTGTTGTCCTTCGCTAACCTTTACTGAACTGTTTGCCTAGTGTATGATAAAATCTACAATGGTGTAGTGAATTGCCTTGCCACTGCTGCCTGAGTCACGGCTCATTGGGGATAAATACATATACATAAGTACATACACACTGAACTATATACTGTATATCTTGAATTTTTACCATGTTAATTCTCTATATTTCTCTTTATGTTTACCTTCTGTTCTATGTTTATGTTCTGTAAAGCTGCTTTGAGACAAAGCCCATTGTAAAAAGCGCTATACAAATAAACTTGAATTGAATTTCAGGATTTAGCCAAAAACTGGCCACCATTGCAAATGTAGAATATTTAAATTTTATATGAATTGACAGAAATCAGCCATTGCGTGACAGAAATTCAGATTATTTATTTCATGTACATTTTCTTTTATACAGAAAAAATACAGTCAGTACAAGAAAGATCCTTAGGAAGTGACAGCAAACACAGGGACTGGTGTTCTACTACTATAAATGTTCACTACTATAAATGTTCACACTGCCTTCTGGTTAAACCGTAGGGGTAATTGGCTCATATTACCCATACGGTACAAAGACACATGGGAAAGTGAAGGTACACTTGAGGTTTTCTCTGTTTGTTCTAAGGCAGCGGTGTCCAATCTTATCCATAAAGGGCCGGTGTGGGTGCAGGCTTTCATTCCAACCAAGCAGTTGCCACACCTGATTCCACCTGTTTAATCAGTTGTTCTTGGCTTAAAGTAGACTCTGGTGTGGCTTCTGCTTGGTTGGAATGAAAACCTGCGCCCACACCGGCCCTTTCCCGGATAAGATTGGATACCGCTGTTCTAAGGCCATGTTCCTCAAAAACACTACCTGATTAAATTCAACTGGCTGAGGGTCTACAGTTCATCATCATTATCATTATTATCAAATGCCATGGATTATATAAACACAAAACAGCATATTGAAAGTATAAAAACAATCCAGGACAAAATGCATGAAATATCAGCTCTTGCCAAAAAGAAGCTTCAATCCAGAGCTTCATATTAGTGAAATTACTGTAAGCACACATACACAGTTGCCGAATTTGCTAGTTCCCTGATTTGGATTTGTTAAGTCCTGTTAATAGCAGGTTTCATATAATCACGATAGTAGAGGTTACTTAAACTCTCATACAGGTGAATAAAGCTGCAGGTTCACTATATGATATTCAGCATCTAACAATACATGCACAATACAGACTTACACTCAACTCCCTTTCAGTTGTTGTGGGCGAAAAAACAACATTAAATGCTACACAATGAGAAATAACTAAAAATGTTTCTGTAATTCCGGTTTTCTCACATATATCGTCATATATAAGCATTGGATAATGGCTCGGATGCAGGTCTAATGAAATAAACACATATTTAACCCAGACTGACCATGTGGTTTTACTTGTAACAGAATCCAGATAAATCTCAAAAGCCTCCCTGCGGAAAAATACCGACTGCCTCACGACTTACCGTCTCAGGCTTTGACAAGACAATTATTTGACCAAATTGTGTTGTCTTATTTCTTTATATATTACTTAAGAAAACCTGCCTTCACATTGTCTGTCTAACTACTTTATGTGCTATCTAGGTAACAAAATAGCTCAAGTTGGTTGTGTTTGCCGGTTGCCTAACAACAATTAGTTTATTCTGACAAGTTTAACAGGATAACAGTAAGTGTAGTTGATAGAAGTCAGTCATTGATGTGTGTAAAAACACACTTGTGTATTGTGGTATAACAATTTTTTTTTGCTTACTCAAAATTACTCATTGTTTTTTTTTTTTATTATTTCTTTCAATTATGTGAAGAAACCAACTAAGAAAACGCTGTGCTTAAGATCCTACTGTGAAAGTGTAACACCACACAGAAAATCTAAATGTAAAACAACAAAAAAAAGTGTCTTTATCCACCATAACAAATCTAATTTTACAATGCCTAATAGTAATTATTATATTTCTGTAATGAATCCTACACGTATATGTGGAAAAAACAACAACAAAAAAACATCATCCCAAAGTCTGACCACTAGGGACAGAACATTAAGTGAAATTTTGACCATTTAGCTGAACATTCAAGTTATCTGGATGTAGCAATCATCCCAAAACCTCTAGCACCTTAAAAGTATAATATAGACCACTAGAACCCCATAATAATCCGAAAAAGACTATTTCAAAAAGATAGTAGCATTTATGCAGTTTATAAAATGTTATTAGACCTTGTGTCAGTTTTATTTCCTGTTTGGTTTTATTTTTTAAAAAAATTAAGGCTGAAATTTGTGTGAGAATGAAGATAAATGAAGATGAAATGAAATCGGAGGATAATCCTGTCCCCTGAAATTGGACATACATTAAAATAAAACCAACATGGAAATTAAACAGCTGAATTTTAACGGATTTTATGTTGTTGCCATTTATAATATTCCAAGTAAAGTGGAGTGCAATGAAATTTACCACAGTAATAAGATATTTCAGGTCACCACACCAGATCCCCATTTACCTTATATACGTATAAATAGTAATAATAAACATGCCTGGTTGGGGCCTCATCCCCATTTTTAAGTACGTGTTTGCATTCAGGGAGTGAAGTACATCTCCTTGGTAAGCATGGACACAATGCAGGGAATCTGCTTTTTGGCATGAAACCCAGGCATGTTGGATGCAGACTCGAAATCCAGTGCCACCTTGTAGTTGACGCGGGTGAGAATCTGCATAAGCTCCAGCTCTTGGCCGTATTTACTCAGCATCTCGCACAGAGACTGCATGAACCATGAGCCAGTCATCGTGTTCCTCCATGAGTAGTACCCTACAGCAGAGATATGCCAGTTTGGGAGTTACACATTTTCAGGTATAGAAATTACAAGGACATCATTTTTAGGGCCTTATGGGTACCTGGTGCTGTAGAATATGCATAAAGGAAATCAGCCTCCACTGGGATTTTCATCGAATTATCTGTGTCACTGTCGACCTCAATACCAGGGTCCAGGTCTGTGCCTCGGCAGGCCTGATGACACAAAACACAAGGATTTGTCTTACTCTCCTTACAAGGAACTTCAAATGGGATAATAATGCTGCTATATAATACTATGCCTAAAACTAAATATAACTCTATCCTTAAAAGGAAAACCTTTAGCTATTGGGACCAGCCAAATGTCCCTACAAGGCCAAATTTGGCATGCATCATATCCTTGTGGGGACTGTGGGAAATGAACACAGTGTGCCCAACCCCATATCCGACCCACAGCTTCCCCCTCCCTACGCGCACACACCTGAATGAAAAAGAGTTTGGGTTTGCCCACTAGAGATCTGCAGCGGTCTCCTCTGAACAGACGTGTCAAGGCCTTCAGCTCCAAAGCACCATCAGTTCCAAAAAACACACCTTCATCTCCGTGACTCAGCAACACGCAAACAAATGAGGCACAGTGGCTGTGGTCATCCTTGGCAACTAGCGTACACAAACACAGGGAAAGAAAAATTAAGGATTGCCTCCTTTGAGAATGAAAAAGTCCTCGAACAGAATAAGGACCATGACGTCAGTGCATGTGTTTCAGCACATCTGCAAGAACCCCAACCCCATCAGTTTACCTGCAGTTAAAAGTTTCTTGATCTGATCTACACTCTGGTCATTGAACACCTTCACTTTGTAGCCCAGCTTCCCAAAAGTCTTCATGGCGTTTCCGGCGTCGACGTCCGTACCATTGCGCTGATTCATGCCTTGTTTTTAGTGTGAAATAAAGATCAGAACAAAGTCAGCTCCCTAGTTTAGAATTTAGTGCTTATTTCAAGTTATTAGCAGCCAGAATGAGAACACTTTATAAATATTTTTTAAATTTTTATGTTAATAAAATATGAACCACATATAAGCATTTGACAAGATAAAGATGTGATGAAGATGGGGGAGTGTAAGAGACAGAGAAGTCTGAAGCTCAGCGTTTGCAGCAGGGAGTGTTACCGGTGCTCCTATGGAAGTTCTTGTTGTTGATGATGATGCAGTGACCAACAGAGGGGTATTTCAGGCCGTATCTGTATACGTGTGCATGGCTTCTTGCGTCCACCTGCATGGGCTCTCCTCCTACAGCCTCGACTCCTCCAGCACTGCACGATTAAAAACACAGACAAACACCAAAGCAAAACCTTTATGCAAGACATCTTTGTATTCCTCTGCCACTACTTCAGTCATAACTATTCATGACAGAATATTTTACGCTTTAATACGTTCTCAGTAATGTAACAAGCTGCAAATATAAATGTAAATATAAACAGATGTACCTACGTATATATAACTATTATTATATAAAATTTAGAGCTTATCTTTAGTAGATAAGCTCTGAAAAACCTGCACACACTGCTAACAAAGATATGAACAGACTCCAATCCAAATTAAGATAACACACACTGTAAATAAAGATATGAAGATAACACACACACACACAATATTTAATAAAAGTCTGTGTATTAATAAAAATTAGCGTGATGGTCTAAAAAAATAATAAGTGAAGATTAAGTGAAAACTTAAAAACAAACTTTATATACAATTTTAATTCAGAAAATAAATAAATAAATAACAACAGTAATCCAGCGCTTACTCAGGTGTATCCTGTGCGCATGCGCCGTCTCCTTTTGACGCTTCGCTCCCCAGATTATCAGACATGACGTGTTTAATTTGTTCACAAATGAAACCGTGATGCAGGTTAAAACCTTTTATCCTCTAAACTTGTCAAACCGCCTCGTCTCCTTCACCGTTATCCCTTTGTTTCGGCTCGTGGACAATAACTTCCGGGAGAAAAACAAGACATCACTAGGTGTAAACAGCAAACAAATAACACAACAACAAAGCGACACTTTTATTTTTTTAACACTTAGCAGATTAATAACACGTTTAAAACATCAGCTGCATGTCTTTATTACGCATTTAAGGTTAAAAATCTGTTTATTCAGTGCATAAGGAAGCTACAAATCCACCAAGCTTCACTTACAGCCAGTGTTTCTTTTGTTTTTTGTTGAATTAGCATCACAAAACAAAGAGGAAACTGTTTCCTGACTTCTACAGAAAACTGTAATTCACTTACCTTTTACTCCAAAGCGTTTCAGCTTTAAAATAAAATGACTCTCGGGTCGTAAAGCTACCTAATATAACCGTTAGCGTTGGGTATCACGGAAGTAAACAGGGTTACCGGACTACATTACCCAGAATTCCTGCTCCAGATACAGTGTCCTTATGATGCGGCTCTAAATGATGAAACCCCGAGTTGGAATTGTGGGTAATGTAGGAAAACAAAGTAGACAATCCGACGAATGGAAAATAAAAAAAAAGTCTCAGTTCAATTATAGAGTATGTTTTTTTTTTGTATAATCGACGAAAACATAATACTCAGTATGAGGAACACAAACAAACAATGTGCTTAATTTAGGAGTATTATTATTATTATTATTATTATTATTATTATTATTATTATTATTATTGCTATCATCATCATAATCATCATTATTATTATCATCATCGTCGTCGTCGTCGTCATCATCATCATCATCATCATCATTATTTTTATTATTATTATTATTATTATTATTATTATTATTATTATTATTATTATTATTATTATTATACACAATAAAGAGGAAACACCAACGCTGTTAGCATTTAGTTTATTCAAAACGAAAAAAAACATTCTTCTGGCTGTGAATACATTCATTCATTCATTCATTCTCTATCGCTTATCCGAACTACCTCGGGTCACGGGGAGCCTCAGGCGTCATCTGGCATCGAGGCAGGATACACCCTGGACGGAGTGCCAAGCCATCGCAGGGTACACACACACTACGGACAATTTTCCAGAGATGCCAATCAACCTACCATGCATGTCTTTGGACCGGGGGAGGAAACCGGAGTACCCGGAGGGAACCCCCGATGCACGTGGAGAAAATGCAAACTCCACACACACAAGGCGGAGGCGGGAATCGAACCCCCAACCCTGGAGGTGCTGTGAATATAATTAAATGAAATATAAATGAAATATGTCTTCTTTCTATATAAATACTCTACATATTTATATACTTAATATTTGGCCAACTAACATAACCCTTGAGCAACTTGTAAAATGATTAGAAAACTATAAGACTGTGACCTGTTGGCTCATTAATTAGTTCTGTTACACTAAAAGTGCTCCTAAATAAATAACAGATAAAACCATAGATGATGTCTGAAGCCCTGATTTCTACATGTTCCTGATCCTAACACAAAGTCATGCCATACATTTATTCTACTGTATTTGTCTTTCTTCTAAACATCTAAACATGAAGTTCACATTCTTTTGACGTCACTCACTACGAGAGATTTTGTCACGACTCAGAGGAATTAGTGACAATCTAGAGTTTTACTCAGTTACTCATGTCGAGAGCTACAAGTAAGCTGACTGTGTTTTTGTCTGATTATAAATGTGATGTAAATGTAGAGTAAATGAACTATTATTTGATGTCAGACGGTCACTAGATGTTCCACAGACCCCACGATAGGCGTCCAGCACGTTGTGTTTATCCAGTTAGCTAACTTACATCCTGGTGAAAAAGTGACCTCCTGTGGTGAGAACCGGTAGTGTGTTATTTCGCTCATGAACACTTAGGTTAGAGTAAAACTACAATACTGCATATTATATACCTTAGAGCAGGGGTGACAAACTTTGGACGCGGTGTAATTATATTTGTCCCGCGAGATCATATCAGATGTGCCTTACAGCTGGCTAGCCGCATGCTCCGCTAATACTACAAATCCCAGAATGCCTTGCCACTGTATTGGCACGTAGTCACAGCAACAGCGTAGAACAGCAAGCGCCCCTCATTCTCTGTTGACAGTCGTTAACAACCATGTTACAGTCACATCGGGCAAGTTAATTCCACCTTCCACAAAAGTGGCGAAATGAAAGATGGACAATAGGAGCTTTCAAGACAGGTGGGAGGCAGATTATCTGTTCACGAATATAAAGGACATCCTGTTTGTCTTGTGTGCTAACGGAGCTAAAGTGTCTGTAACGAAAGAGTATAACATAAGAAGACACTATGAAACGAAACATTATGAGAAGTATAAGGGCCTGGACGTAAAGCAGAAGCTCCAGAAGGCGGAGGAGATGCATAAAAGTCTGGTTTCCCGGCAGACTATGTTCATGAAAGCAAAATCAAAAAGTGAAGCTGCTGTAAAGGCTGTAAAGCTTTATTGTGGCAGCAGAGATTGCAAAATCTGCCCTTTAATGAGGGAGAGTTTATCAAAAAGTGTATGGTCAAAGTTTGACAAAGAAATGAACACTGCTGATGTGTCTTTTATTTCGAATTTAATTTATTATGTGTTTGTAATATCAAACTCTGGTTGTTCCAAATCCTGTATTTAAGCAAAACTAAAGTTTGTTTCCATATGAAAAAGGTTGAACATTACATATCAGTTGCAGTTAATTTTTCAGTAAATATTCAGTTTGGCCCCTTGACTTTATCTCAGTTTTATATTTTGGCCCACTGTGAATTTGAGTTAGACACCCCTGCCTTAGAGCATTAATGTGTAATTTCTCTGTATGTCTAACTGATGTTTTGACTGCAGAAAACTACATAATGCACCCAGCAAAAGGTGAACCCTATTTTTATGGCCCCTTATGAGGTGAGACTCTTTTTCCTTTCATATATCACACAGAAATCGAACATTAATTGAAACCATTAAAGAATAATCATTAGGAGTTTAATACGTGTGCACAGTAATCCAAATAATGCAGTTGTGTCAATGTGTGTTGCAGCAAAAACCTGCAGAATCTGCTGCAGTTTATTCAGTGGCAAATACAGAATAGTCATAAATGCAACCAAGTGGAAGAATATATCTTCTGGCAGATAATGGAAGTGTTCTGCCATCAAAATGGAGTAAGTATTGCAGTTCATTAAGCTACATCCCCAACACCTACAGTAGATGTGTTAGCTAATGATATTTCTTTTACAGAAAGTGATGATGTGCGAAGTCGCGTCCCTCCTCTTGAAGGTCTACAACCTGCTTCAGAAGAAACCAGTTGTAGTAAGTAGATCACACACCAGTATCAGCATGTGTCTGAATGTGACCATGTAATTTTGTGTTGTTTTTGCCAGTATCTTGCTGCATAACGTTAATTTGTGCTACAGGACAGAAATGTCCTGACGTTGAAGGAGTGGTGCCTTCCTCTGGCTCGACTTTTGTGCTCCTCTGCACTGGATGACGAGCAGAGAGAAGCTGTGATTAAGATAGGAGATGATCTCGGCATGGATACACAACAGTAGTATTTTTCTATTATTATGTCATGTATCATGTATGTAACTGCACTGTGTCCTGATCCTCACATGAATCTGCAGCCTCCAGAAAACTGATGTTCGCAGCGCATATCTGCTATGTGGTGGCGAAAGTGTAGCTGGGGTCACGTAGACAGTTTGAGTTGATCAGCTATGACAGGAATTGTTGCATAAATGTGTGTGTGAGAGAGATGGTTTATTTATACTTGCTAATGACGCATTGTTCTATTTTTTCCAGATTACCAATTGGTGTGACAGTTCTGCTGAAGCAGTTCAGAGAACTGAGACATATGAGTATTTTTCATGGGAAAAATGAGGAGTCAAAACTAACCACTGAAATTGAATGAATTAATCTCTTGTTTCTTTAGAACTTCAAATTGTGTCAGGCTACCAGGCTGACTAATAGAAATCTGGTCCAATCAATTCATCCTGCTGATGTCTATGAATATTGTGAGGAAATCACTAGGGCAGTCATTGATTTCCCTGACAGATTCACAAGGAGCTTCATTGAATGGCTTCTTTTGGTAAATGGAAGAAAAAGAGATTATTACTAATTCTGAAACAGTTTCTAGGTTTTAAATGCAAAGCATCAGCCTCCTCCCCAATGTACTTTCTGTGTCTGTCTTGCAACACAAACAACAAAAAAATGCTGAACCCGAGTGGCTGCTAGAGCTCAAGACGCTGCACAGAGCTAAATTAGCAAATGCTAATGTTAGTGATGATCCAGAGCAGCACATGACATCAACCAGCCATGATGTGGTTTCAGAGATTCAGCAGTCAGAAGGTTGCTGGGGAAGGGAGGCTTCTGTGCCGTCTATAAAGGAGTCCGGATTGCAGATGGTAAAAAGGTAAACGTTCCAATGTGTGTAGGATCTACAAGCCTGTCGACACATTATATAATGCCTGAGGATTTGCACTAATTAAGAACATTCTAATTGGGCCTTTTTACACCTGGTCACTTCATGTGTTTTCTCTGATCCAATAGCTATCTGATTTGTTAAAACTGTTCCGTTTACATTAGGCCACATAAATGCGTCTTGGCGAATAAGATATCAAAACCTTTTTACTCCCGCCCAAAATATATTTTACCTCATTTTCGGGGTAATTGAAATGAAGTTTTGGTGTATGCGGTTGCTACAAAAAACAGGATTTACTGTTTGCTGCATTTTCGCTGGCAGCAGCAGTGCATTTTAAGACCCAACGAGATACCTGGGTGAAAGATCAGAGCCAGCACTGATAGGAAAACATATTGGTTTCTGGCACGATGCACGACTCGTGAGTCACCTGCGAGTGATGTTCTTCTGTTTGGGAGGAGTATAGCGCAGATGTATGTGGCTTGAACAACCACATTCATTTACACTTGTCCAGTTTCATCTGAAATGCGTCCCAGACCACCTCCTGAAGTGGTTTGTACCATAGATTTATAACCATCTCAAAACCGTTTCAGAGGGCATTTAGACATGGTCTTTTTACGATCTGATAGCTATACGATCACAAAAAATGCATGAAGTGACCAGGTGTAAAAACCCCCATTGTGTCTTGTGTATGTGTACAGGTTGCCATTAAATATACTGACAAGGACGTCATCTTCAGAAATAACATTAACACTGCAGTAAGTAAACATATTTTACTTCCTATTGCATTAGATGAATAGAGGTTTGATTATAAGACAGGAGATTTTCACCACAGACAGTATGGTATCTGTGGGTAAGCTGATGTGAATGATGACATTTTACTATCAGCATTCAGTCAAGTTTGTCTGTTCTAATTTTAGCCCAGAGAGACGGAGGAGGTGCCTGCAGAGGTTGTGCTATTGAAGATGGTGACCAGGACACCTGTCTGTAGCAACATTGTGGAGCTGCTGAAGTGGTTTGACATGGGCGATCGGATCACCACGATCATGGAAAGGTCCAGTCCCTGTATGGACCTCACTGACTTCATCTATCTTCATCGCCAGTCCAGGTGATTCGGGCGGCTTGTCACTGCCATGATCGTGGAGTGTTCACTGTGACATCAGAGTTGAGAAGCTCATCATCAACCCTGATACTTTGGAAGTCAAACTGATTGACATTGGCTGTGGGGCTTTGCTAAAGGACACAACGTACAAATATTATTTCGGTAATTACACAAGATAAAAAATTAATCTTAAAATTAAGAATCAAAATTAATGCAGTGGAGAATATTTTAAAAATGATTTTGTGACCTTGCTCTCGGTGCTCTTTCTGTCTTTTATACCCAGGCACTTATAGCTACGCACCTCTAGAGTGGCTGATCAGTGGCGAGTACATGGCCGTTCCTGCTACCGTCTGGAGTCTGGGCATACTTCTGTTTCACCTGCTCTGTGGAGAATTTCCCTTTATCACAAAATTTGACTATGTTATCAGATATCTGGAAATAAGCCCTGACTTGTCTCGAGGTGAGTTGTATTGTGTGAGGTGAAACAAGTGACGTGACATACAGCTAAGTACGGTGACCCATACTCAGAATTTGTTCTCTGTGTTTAACCCATCCAAAGTGTGCACATACACAGCAGTGAACACACAGAGCAGTGCTGCGGTGCCCGGGGAGCAGTTGAGGGGGTTTGGTGGCTCAAGGGCACCTCAGTCGTGGCCGGCCCTAGACTCGAACCCACAACCTTAGGGTTAGGAGTCAGACTCTCTAACCATTAGGCCACGACTTCCCCCACAAAAAGCTGTAAAACGCACAATTATACATGCAAAGTGATAAATGATATTATATAATTAACTACATTCAAATGTGATTTATTTTCTTTGAATTTTTATCTCTCCAGAGTGCTTTGAGATGATAATGTGGTGCCTGGATGTAAACCCTGAAACGTGGCCAACTTTTGAGCACTTGCTCAGGCACGAGTGGTTTACTGGGACGGTTCAGGACAAAGTCCAGGTTAGACAGTGAGGATGCAGTAGAGATAATTAATATCATCTGAGAGGTGCTGTAATGCTGTAATAGTCTAAATTGTGTCAATTGTACTGGATCAGTATCAAGTTCTGTAACAGACATTTTATACTTATGCAATAAGTTCAATAACACGTAATTATTCAAAGAAAAAAAAGTCAGATAATAAAATGTTTTCTAAACTTTTCTTTTCTAATATCGATTTTGTTTTGCTTTGCAGATTCTGAAACCAAAGATCTCATAACACGCTGAAAGCACAACATCATGCTATGGCAGATGCTTGCTGCTGTGGCTGTGGTTGTCTTTTCCATAACACCTCACTCCTGCCACAGTGAAAGTGTTGAGTATAACAGGATTCTGCTGCTGGACTCGACACCCCAATCGATCCAGTTGCAATAGTGGAAGACGGTTGGATCATGGACCGGCGGAATCCCGGACCGTGGAAGACCAGTACAGTGTTCATCTCTGTGTTCCTGTGATGCTGTTGATATGTCCTACTTCAGATCCTGCATGTGCTGGGTGGTGCATGTGCTGGGTGGAGTTTACTAAAAACCGAAACGTGTCTCAGTTACGAGAAAGAGACTGAGATAAGACCAACGAATAAAACCCTGTGAAGGGTGCAATCTCACCCACTGTCACTATAAACAGAGTTTACAAAGACATTTGTTTGTCTCCATCACAGTTTAGTGCATATACACTGGTTAACATGACTGAATATGTTAGATGCAGTAAAATAAACTTAGTGCTGTACTGAACTGATACGAATACAAATCCAACACAAAAACATGGATTTAATTCCTTTTTAAAGCTTCGGTAAAATATCCAATACCAGTGTTGGGCAGTAACGCGTTACTGTAACGGCGTTACTTTTGACAGTAACTAATACTCTAACACATTACTTTTTAAATAAAGTAACTTCGTTACCGTTACCATATGGTGCATTTGTCCGTTACGTTTTTACATTAATTCATTTCGGCTGAAGTGTAGCCTACGGCCTAACCTGTTTACAGCAGCGTAGGATTGGTGGATGCCAACCTGTAAACACGAAGACGCCGCACTGTGGGCGTGTTTCCGTTTATTCAAGTACGTGCGGCAGTAACGACGAGTCGAGGCGAGAGCAAGACGAGTTTCTCAAAGTGGAAATTTTCTCATTATAGCACTTTAGTTGAGCATAAAGACAAAAACCATTTAGTCAAATGTAAGCTGTGTTTTTCTTGTTCGAAGGTCCTGTCCATTAAAGGGAACATTAAAGAAAGTTCTAACTAAAAAGTTAATTTTAACAGTAACGCGTTACTTTTTTGTGTAAGTAATCAACAAAGTAATTGAGTTACTTTTTGAATGAAGTGACTAGTAACTGTAACTAGTTACTTTTTCTTAGTAACTAGCACAACACTGTCCCATACATACAATTTTATTTTTTTCTTTTCATCATCACAAGGCAGGTCAGACTTGCGCTTTTATTTACACAGAGTTAATAAACACCCAGTGCTTGGCAAGTCAGTGTGGACTTACGGTAAAATAAGGTTAAACTTGAATTTTTGACATTTTCCACCTTTTTTATTGCTGACATTTCTGGTACATATGAATTAAATCTCTTATTTTGACCATGACGAGGTGGATCGGACGACGACAGTATTTACACAGCGCTGATAAACACCTAGAACTTAGCCTTTGTGTCTGGATTCACTTTAACTGGGGTTTAAGTTACTCAGTTAAAGCATGAAAAGCATTATAAAGTTTCCATATGAGGCAAAAGCAAAACAAAAGGGATTTTTCTAAATTTTATTTCACTATCTCAAAAAATTAGAATATGGTGACATGTCAATCAGCTAATCAACTCAAAACACCAAAATGGCCTCTCAATTTGGTTCACTAGGCTACACAATCATGTTGAAGATAGTGACCTACCAGAAGATAGATCACTGACATCCTTCACAAGGAGGGAAAGCCACAAACATTCATTGCCAAAGAAGCTGTTCACAGAGTTCTGTATCATGTAAGCATGTTAACAGAAAGTTGAGTGGAAGGAAAAAGTGTGGAAGAAAAAGATACACAACTAACTGAGAGAACTGCAGCCTTGAGAGGCTTGTCAAGCAAAATCCATTCAAGAATTTGGGTGAACTTCACAAGGAATGGACTGAGGCTGGGGTCAAGGCATCAAGAGCCACACAGACATGTCAACACATTTGGCTACAGTTGTCATATTTCTCTTGTTAAGCCTCTCCTGAACCACAGACAACCTCAGAGGCATCTTAGCCAAGGGCCTAGAGTCTGGAGGAAAGGTGGAGGAGCTCATAGCCCAGGTTGTTTAAAGTTTAGTGTTGTTTCCACAGTCTGTGATGATTTGGTGTACAATGTCATCTGCTGGTGTTGGTCCAATGCATTTTTTGAAAACCAAAGTCACTGCACCTGTTTACCAAGAAATTTTAGAACACTTCATGCTTCCTTCTGCTGACCAGCTTTTTAAAGATGCTGATGTCATTTTCCAGCAGGATTTGGCACCTGCCCACATGCCAAAAGCACCAAAAGTTGGTTAAATGATTATGGTGTTGGTGTGATTGATTGGCCAGCAAACTCACTAGGCCTGAGAATCTATGGGTTGTTGTCAAGAGGAAAATGAGAACAAAAAAATGCAGATGAGCTGAAGGCCACTGTCAAAGAAACCTGGGCTTCAACACCACCTCAGCAGTGCCACAGAATGATGACCTCCATGCCACACCAAACTGAGGCAGTAATTAAAGAAAACGGACCCCCAACCAAGTATTGAGTACATCTACAGTAAATGCACAAACTTTCCAGAAGGCCAACAATTCAGTAAAAATGTTTTTTTATTGTTCTTATGAAGTATAAAATTTTTTTTGAGACAGTGAATTGATGGGTTTTTGTTAAATGTGAGCCAAAATCATCACAATTTAAAGAACCAAAAACTTAAACTTATAGCTTATAACTTATAGAGTTTATATAATACACCAGTTTCACTATTTGAGTTACTGAAATAAATGAGGGGGGGCAAGGTGGCTTAGTGGCTAGCACATTCGTCTCACACCTCCAGGGTTGGGGGTTCGATTCCGGCCTACGCCTTGGGTGTGTGGAGTTTGCATGTTCTCCCCGTGCCTCGGGGGTTTCCTCCGGGTACTCTGGTTTCCTCCCCCGGTCCAAAGACATGCATGGTAGGTTGATTGGCATCTCTGGAAAATTGTCCGTAGTATGTGAGCGTGTGAGTGAATGAGAGTGTGTGTGTGTCCTGCGATGAGTTTTCACTCCGTCCAGGGTGTATCCTGCCGTGATGCCCGATGACGCCTGAGATAGGCACAGGCTCCCCATTTAGGCAACTAGTTGTGTTATGGAAAAAAGAACAAGAAATAAACCTCAACACAAAGCATAATCTCCCGTGTTTATAATTTGTTGTACTTTTTAAAATGTAAGCATTTTAAGATATGACATTTTCCCCATAAAGTAAAAAAAAACTATTATTTCATTATTTTCACCATCACATGGCAGGTTGGAGTGCGATAGTATTTACACAGTGTCGATAAATACCTGAAACTCAGCCCATAACTCTGGATTTACCATAACTAAAGTTTAACTTTTTAACAGAAAAAAGACTGTTTACTCAGTTAAAGCAAGACAAGTATTACAAAGCATTCTGATGTGGCAATAACAAGAAAAAACTGAACAATTCTGAAAAACTTATAATGGTTATATTCAGTATGTGGATTTATTATTAACAGCCTCATGTAAAAAAACTGAAACTGCCCTAATAAACAAACTGCCCCCCCACACCCCCAAAACCCCTCACCCCATTCCAAAAGAAAACATTAGAATAAATAAATACCACATAATCTGGTCCCAGGAGTGGCTGAGGGAGACTCTCCTCTTCTGATAAGCTGCTATAAAAACAGCTCTTCTTCTGTCTTTAGGAGACAACACTAACGTCTGTGGTTCTACATCCAGCAGGTGAGAGTTAATGAGCAGAAGTGAGATTTTATATGCAGTAAAAGTGTAATTCTAGATCATCTACCTTTACCAGTTCAGCTTCTGAAACTATCCTGTGATGTATTTAGTTTCTTTTCTATAACAGCAGCTCTGACACGAGCGCAGCTGCAAATCACTGCTTATAGTAATGCACTTGTTATAGCTAATTATCGTTTCTATAGCAACAGCTCATTCAGAGTTGGTGAATGGTGGCATGTAATAAAAATGTATGTATGATTTTAATATTTATTGGTAAACTTGTGTTTTTTTTTCCGTTTTTTTCTCTGAAGTAAAACACCAAAATGGGTGACGGACAAAAAATCACCCTGATCCTCATGTGCATCATTTTACTCGGCCAACTCTGCTGGACACAGGAAGTGAACAACGATCTAAATTATAGAACTTCCACGTATGGTCAGTTGTGCTATGATGCCTGCCAATTGTATGAAAAGGAATACTACTGGTGTAACACTAAAAAGGGCTGGGATTACTGCTCGTTAAAACCAAACACCGATTATAAAGGCAACGAGTGTAAAGATGCCCATCCCTGTGACCTGCATGGTAAAGATTACTACTGGTGCTATACAAAGACTGGGGAGTTGGGTTACTGTGGAAAAGTGGAGCAGAGAACACTGCTGTATATAAGTTCGACTTATCAGAGTGAGTGCAGGGATGAGTGTTCCTATGATGAGTCAGAGTCATACTACTGGTGCAACACAGATAAAGGGTGGGACTACTGCTCTCCATCACCTGATGTCACGTACAAAAATGAGTCGTGCCGATCCAATCATTCCTGTGGTACCCATGGCTATGACTACTCATGGTGCTGGACAGCCACATGCTGGGGCTACTGTGGCATTATTGAGACCGGTAGGAATTACAGAACCATTGGACGTTGGAAAAGACAACCTAATAATATAGTAGAGATCTGTACTGAGACTGACCTTGGGAACAGAAAGGTGACCAAGATTACTGCAGAGCCTAATCCTAGAGCAATAGCAGATGGAAGCAACTGGAGGAACGAGATAATAAACATAATTTCAACCTGGACCAATGGTTTTCTGCGCAATCAGGCTGGGACCCTCACCACAACAGAAAATCTTCGCATTGACAACCAGGGGCTGGTGAACAGAAATAATCACCATTACTATAACCTCCAAATTCAGGTGAACATAAATCGCCAAAATAGAAGGAGCACTACAGTGGCCCAGGTGCTAATTCCACAAAATGAAGATGTTCCAGAAAGATACGTCCGTAGGGCTTTTACTGAGAGCTTCCGCCGACGTGCCAGGGTTTTTGTGGATGTGAGCTACGGCAACATTCCTGTTAGGCATGGACAAAACTGTGGCTAAAGATAAAGTACACTGTTGATTTGCAGACAATGATTTAACTTTTGAACTTCTGCTTGCTGCCTGAAACTGAAGAACCACAGCATGCTATTACTTTTGAACAGATCTGATTTACTTTAGATTTGATTTTGCAGAAATATGTAGATCCTGTTTAATGACACCTATAACCACATCACTGAGGAAGTGACATGAGATGATGATCAGTTCACAGATTCCACTGAATCAAACAGGAACATCTCATGTTTTAGCTTCAAGCAACAGAGAAATGTACTGAATGATTATCTATTAATAAATGTTTTTGTTGATGTTGGCTACCTGCAAAATGTTCAAAATGTACAATTTCTATATCATTCTTTTGCAGTAAAACAAAATAATCTGCTACAGTTCTCCAGGTCCTATGATGGCCATAGTTATAGAGTTAGCATTAGCCAGATGTAACAATGGAAATTTTCTTTCATATATCACTCCGCTGATCATTTATCCTGGATATTCATAATCTGATGTTTCACACTGTACATACATAAACCGAACAGATACAAATCCAATATCCAATACATACATTTTTCATTTTTTCTTTTCTTTTCATCATCACAAGGCAGGTTAGACGTGTGCTATTATTTACACAGAGTTAATAAACACCCAGTTCTTGGAGAGTCGGTGTGGACTTACGGTAAATAAGGTTTAACTTGAATTTTTGCCAATGATTGAGGACATAGCAGCTCTGGGGCTTTGAAAATCATCATCTCTTCTCACAGGTTTTTGGTGTTTTTACTTTTTCAAATGTAAGCATTTTAGTTTATGACAAAAATTGCTGACATTTCTGATACATATGATTTAAATCACTTATTTTGACCATGACAAGGCAAATTGGACAAGAGACAATATTTACACAACTCTGATAAAACACCTGGAACTTAGCCTGTGGGTCTGGATTTACTTTAACTGGGGTTTAATTGAATTTTTGCCAGAAAAAAATCTTTGAGTTTACTCAGTTAAAACATGAAAAGTATTAAAACGTTTCCTTATGAGGCAAAAACAAGACAATTTTTTTCTGAACAAGTTAAATACTTACATTTAAGATATTATTAACATCAGCAGGTAAAAATCCTCAACAAACTGCCCCCACACCCAAAACCTCCAACCCATTCCAAAAGAAAACATTAGAATAAATACCACATAATCTGGTCCCAGGAGTGGCTGAGGGAGACTCTCCTCTTCTGATAAGCTGCTATAAAAACAGCTCTTCTTCTGTCTTTAGGAGACAACACTAGCGTCTGTGGTTCTACATCCAGCAGGTGAGAGTTAATGAGCAGAAGTGAGATTTTATATGCAGTAAAAGTGTAATTCTAGATCATCTACCTTTACCAGTTCAGCTTCTGAAACTATCCTGTGATGTATTTAGTTTCTTTTCTCTGACACGAGCGCAGCTGCAAATCACTGCTTATAGTAATGCACTTGTTATAGCTAATTATCGTTTCTATAGCAACAGCTCATTCATAGAGTTGATGCATGGTGGCATGTAATCAAATGTTTGTATTATTTAATATAAAGAGAAGATGTTATTTATTATTTTAATATTTACTGGAAGATGAGATGGTAAATGTATGGTGTTTTTGCCTTCTTTTCTTTTCTTTTCTTTTCTTTTCTTTTCTTTTCTTTTCTTTTCTTTTCTTTTCTTTTCTTTTCTCTCTGCAGTAAAACACCAAAATGAGTGAAGGAATAAAAAACAGCCTGATCCTCATGTCCATCATTTTCCTCAGCCAACTCTACTGGACACAGGAAGATGAAGACTTTCAAAATCATTACACTTCCAATTATAGGCAGTTGTGTTATGATGCTTGCCGCAAGCGTGGAAAGAATTACTACTGGTGCAACACTGAAAAGGGCTGGGATTATTGCTCATTAAAGGAGAACATTGACTATAAAGGCAACGAGTGTGAAGATGCCCATCCCTGTGACCTGCATGGTAAGGATTACTACTGGTGCTATACAAAGACTGGGAGTTGGGGTTATTGTGGAAAAATGGAGCCCAAAAAAGTGAAACACAAACATCTATATAAAGGTTCATATTATCTGCGTGAGTGCAAGAGCAAGTGTTCCAATGACAATTCAGAGTCATACTACAGGTGTTACACAGATGAAGGGTGGGACTACTGCTCTCCATCACCTGATGTCACGTATAAGAATGAGCCGTGCCGATCCGATCACCCATGTGCCACTCATGACTATGGCTACTCCTGGTGCAAGACAGACTCAGGCTGGGACTACTGTGGCATTTTTGAGGACATTGGAATTTGCGCTACTGTCACGCGTCAGAAGAGAGAATCTGTTCATATAGGTGAGATCTGTTTTCTTGACCACTTTAACAGAAAGATGACCAAGCTGAAGCCAAAGTGGGATCCTGAAGCTATAGCAGATGGAAGAAAATATATTAAAGAGATGTCACACATAATTGCAAAATGGAACAACAGTTACCTACAGGAGGACAGCAAGTCCAACGTCATCATTACAAATAACCTTCGTCTTGATCTACAGGGGTTGGTGCTAAGGGATAATTTGCCTTATTATGGCCTTCAAATTGAGATGAAAACGCATCGTGACGAACACAAGAGTTCCACAGTTGCTGAGGTGTTCTTGCCACAGAATGTCATTCCAGAAAGACACGTCCAAATGGCCATTATTGAGAGCTTCTGCAACCGTGCCAGGGTTTTTGTGACTTTGAGCACCAGTTCCGGTAGTGAGGATAACTGTGTCTTAATCCCATCCGAAGATGTTGATTAATGAACATTGTGTCGTAATGAAAAACTAAGCTGTTGATTTGCAGTCAGTGAAATTTGCTTAAGCAACATTTAACATTTAAGCTTCTGCTTGCTGCCTGAAGCTGAAGAACCACAGCATGCTATAACTTTTGAACATATTTGATTTACTTTAGATTTGATTGTGTAGAAATATGTAGATCCTGTTTAATGACACCTATAACCACATCACTGAGAAAGTGGCATGAGTTGATGATCAGTACACAGATTCCACTGAATCAAAGAGGAACATCTCATGTTTTAGCTTCAAGCAACAGAGAAATGTACTGAATGATTATTATTATGAAAATCTTTGCTGATGTTGGCTACCTGCAAAAATATTGTTCAAAATGTTCAATTTCTATCATTCTATTTCAATAAAACAAAACAAAACATTCCTTTTCTGTCGCCGTTTGCGCTGGGGAAAATCCTTCACATTTCACTCTGCTGATAATTTCTATGGGGTTAATAATCCTGGATATTCATAATCTGATGTATCACACTGTACAAATATAAACTGAACAGACACAAATCTAAATCCAACATAAAACATGGATATATTTCATTTTAAAAACATCTGTAAAATATCCAATACAACCATTTTTTTCTTTTCTTTTCATCAACACATGGCATAGACATGTGCTATTATTTACACAAATTTAATAAGCACCCAGTTGTTGGTGAGTTGGTGTGAACTTACAGTAAATAAGGTTTAACTTGAATTTTTGCCAGTGATTGTAGATGTAGCAGCTCTTGGTCTTTGAAAACCAGCATCTCTTCTCACTTGTTTCTAGTTTGTTTCTAGTTGTCGTTTTCAATGTCTGAAAGCCAATGTTGACATTTGAATTCACCAAAACAAACACGCCCCTAACCCAAATGAGTGTCACCCCTGTTTTGATAGCTCCACCCCACACATACTGTATATACGTAACCCAGGCAACTATTATGGCGGAACCTGCTGGGGCAGCTGGCCGAGGGGGTATTTTTATCAATCAATGAACACAATGAGTAATACTATGGTAATACAAATGTGTTTTTGTAGTACTTTGTGTTGGTGTACCGTGAAACGTGAAGGGTGGGACTACTGCTATCCAGTACCTCATGTCACGTGCAAGGGTGAGCTTTGCAGATCCGATCACACTCATGGCTATGGCTACTCCTGGTGCTGGACAGTCTCAGGCTGGGACTACTGTGGCATTATTGAAGACATTGGAATCTGGCAGGCATCAGAAGAAAGAATCTGGTCACATAGATGAGATCTGTTTGCTTGTCCACTTTAACAGAAAGATGAGCAAGCTGAAGCCAAAGTGGGTTCCTGAAGCAATAGCAGAGGGAAGAAAATAGAGTAATGAGATATCACAAATAATTGCACACTGGAACAACAGTTACCTACACGAGGACAGCAAGTCCAATGTCATCACTACAGATAACCTACATCTTGACCTACAGGGGTTGGTGATAAGGGATTATATGCATTATTACAGCCTTCAAATTGAGATGAACATGCATCGTCCACAAGGAATTAGCACCACACTTGCACAGGTGTTCTTGCCACAGAATGTCATTCCAGAAAGACACGTCCATAGGGCAATGACTGAGAGATTCTGCAACCGTGCCAGGGTTTTTGTGACTTTGAGCTCTAGCACCACTTCCAGTAGTGAGGATAAATGTGTCTTAATCAAAAAATTAATTAAAACTGAGCTGTTGATTTGTGATTTAATGATCGCGTAATATCTAAAATAAAATTTGCTTTAAGTGACATTTAACATTTAAACATCTACTTGCTGCCTGAAGCTGTAGAACCACAGCATGCTTTTATGTGTTAACAGATTTGATTTACTTTAGATTTGATTGTGTAGAAATACTGTATGTAGATCCTGTTTAATTCAGCACTCCCGCATATAGATACCGGCTCCCCGATGCCAGCAAATTAGGGGCTTTTTACACCTGGTCACTTCGTGCGTTTTCTCTTCTCCTGAACCAAATTAATCAGTGTATCTAGAATCAGGAGCGCAATCATGGCCCATGGCAGAGGGAGAGAGCCCCCAAACAACCACAGTATAAGACACATTTTACCTCAGACTACATAAAAGTGTCCCCCTGTCTTATAAGCGTTAAACATTATGATGCACGCTGTACAGTTTGTAACAGTGACTTCAGCATTGCCCATGGCGGGGTAAATGATTGTAAAACACGTGTTGACGTGATTTCAACACGTTTGTGCTCATGTGCATGTTTTTCAGGCCGGCTGGTTGCCAAGGCTACATGAAAACATCAAACTCCTTAAACCTGTTTAAAGATGCAATGGAATATAAATAAAAGCAGTTTACATAAATAATATAAGCAGCTTATATAAATAGTAGAAGTGATCTACATATTTTAATATAATTAACAAATAATTGGGTAACACTTACAATAAGGTTCATAAGTTAACATTAGTTTACTACATTAGTTAACATGAACTATTAATGAACTGCACTTATAAAGCATTTATTTATCTTTGTTAATGTTAATTTGAACATTTACTAATATATTATTCAAATCTTGTTAACATTAGTTAATGCATTGTGAAAATACAACAAAAGCTTGCAACAAAAGTAAAAGGCACAGGATGTAGGAAATAGGACTAGTCCTACATGTAGACTACAATGTATGTAAAGTTATTTTATTCATTCATTGTTCTGTTATAGACAACTGTATTTCGCTATACAAGTAAAATCATGTTCTGTGGTGAAATGTCATATCCTTGTCCTCCTTTATTTTATTTTATTTTGTGTGTGTGTGTGTGTGTGTGTGTGTGTGTGTGTGTGTGTGTGTGTGTGTGTGTGTGTGTGTGTGTGTGTGTGTGTCTGTGTGTGTGTGTGTCTGTGTGTGTCGGGGGGAGATGGGTGTCGGAATACCTCCCTGAAAATACTTTTTGCTGTTTGGGATGTCTGCATTAAATAACAGCTTGATTGTTGATACAGGTGATTCTCATGATGTTAAGCTCATGGCTCTCAAGTATGACACACTGAGAGTGACAGTCCCTTATTTGGGTCTTTTGTCACGCTCTCACCCCACACATTGTATTTGTCAAACAGATTTACTATTTATCATATATTTAATATGCCGCAGCACCAAAATGTATCAGTCCGCACCGCTGTCTCTATGGAACCGGGCAGGGATCAAGCGCGTCTCCCCAGAGCTCTTAGTCAAGCCTGACACATCAGCCAATCAAAAATTAGCACAATTATATCTGGGTAAGATTTAACGCAACAACCAATGAAAAAAAAGCAGATCCTGGAATTGTTCACCATCATTCTCGTTCACCCACCGAGAAAACCATTGGAGCTGCGAGCATCACTTTGTGCACCGAGTAAGTCATGATCTCCTGTTGTAATGTTACACAAACTTGTTTGACACAAACAATGACATTTTGAATGCTGTTAGAGATTTACAGTTTTACAGCCTGTTCACTGACAACACCTGCTCAGAACAAGTAGTCTAGGCCATTGGTTCTCAAACTGGGGCAAACTTGGTGAAAGAACAGAGAAGAGACTTGTAGTATACTTGCGTCTTACCCTGAGAGATGGAGGAACCAGTCGAGCAGTGCTGGTAGATTGGAGGTTGCGGGGTGCAGTGCAAGGAGTGATGAGGACTTTGAGGTAAGAGGGAGCTGGTCCATTTTTGGCTTTGTAGGCCAGCATCAGTGTTTTGAATCTGATGCGTGCAGCTAGCGGAAGCCAGTGGAGACTTTGCAGCAGCGGGGTGGTATACGAGAACTTTGGCAGGTTGAAAACAAGCCATGCAGCTGCATTTTGGATCATTTGTAGAGGACGAATTGTGTTCATAGGTAGACCTGCCAGCAGTGCATTGCAGTAATCCAGTCTTGAAATGACAAGAGACCGAACAAGTACCTGAGCAGCCTGTGTGGACAAAAATGGCCAAATTCTTCTAAAGTTGTAGAGAAGAAAGCGACATGAGCGAGTCACTTTAGCAACATGAGAGGAAAAGGACAGTTGATTGTCCATGGTTACCGCAAGGTTGCGAGCTGTGGCTGAAAGGGAGATCAGATTGTTGTACAGGGATATAGCAAGGTCATGACCTGGGGATGAACCCCCTGGGATGAACAGCAGTTCAGTTTTGCTAGGATTGAGCTTTAACTGATGAGCAGTCATCCATGATGATATTGCTGACAGACATGCTGAGATCCGATCAGAAGCCGTGGTATCTGAGGGTGGGAAAGAGAAGATAAGTTGTGTATCATCAGCATAGCAGTGGTAAGAGAAGCCATGTGAGGAAATAGCTTCACCAAGAGAGTGAGTAGTGGAGCAGATGTCACTCCCCTCCATGTTACCTGATATGAGCGTCCTTCCAGGTAGGAAGCGAAACATTCCCAAGCTGATCCGCAAATCCCAAGACTCCTGAGGGTGGACAAGTGAATCTTGTGTTTGACCGTATCAAACGCTGCTGAAAGGTCACGGAGGATAAGAACG
>NC_062524.1:15989554-16014554 GCF_022655615.1 Tachysurus fulvidraco | reverse complement strand
CCTGGATCGCATAGTCCTCCGAGTGCAAAGGACCGACCCACGCCGAGCAGACAAGGTGTACATCACACAAGCAGTGAGCAAAGACCAAGAGGCAGACTATAACCCAGATGAAACCTTCGAGATTAGTCCAAAACTCTTGACACAAGTACAGATTCTCAAAACCCCTCTTAATTTAATACAAATTCTTGAATCCCACAAGACTGGTGGTCAAAACTCAGATGACCCTAGACTTGTTCTCTCCAAAGACCAATTTCTGTACCACTTGAAACATTCTGACAAACATCTGCAGACTATATTTGAAGATGCAGGCATGAGGTGGCTTCTGTTTCTGGCTGGATATGACATAGACAACAGGTACAACATCCATAGGAAAACTTGGTTCTGCACAACTGATGAGCCGAACCAGCACGACCAAATGTCCAGGGATCCTGAGACACTGTGTGAAGGCCACAATACGGTCAAGCTAGAGGTGAAATCCACAGAAGATGGCTACGCAAGAATCATTTGGAGTGGTTTACCGAAGAACATCATTCAAATGAACACTACTGTTGTTCTTTTTACTAGCGACACGTCTAACGAGCTCGAGAGGTTCACAGAAATAGGAGGTCAATCTTCAGGATCCTATGACACCTACTTGGGGCTGAAGCACGGGATTCATCCACGTCTGGTCACGTTAAATCTTGCTTTCGAGTACGGTTTCATCGGACTCCGTTACGCATTCATATGGAGAGGGCCACAGTTTGATGAAGCAAACAGAGCGATTCCTACAGACATTACTGGCTACAATGCAAGCCTTCAACTTTACACCACAGATGGCTACGCGTGTGCTCGGATATACATCAGAAAGTCTTTCACTGATTGGAAAAGTGAGTTTGCCAACTCATGGGTGTCATTTTATACCAGCGATCAAGATCTGGACCACAAGTATAAACACTATCAGTGGGTCACCAATTTTAACAAGGCTGATAACAATGAAGAATATCTAATCTATGAGTACAAGTCATCCATGAGTATTGGACCTGGAGTACAAGCTCGCTTTATGTTCTCTACTGATAAAACCTCATATCGGATTTTCCAGAAATGGTTTTCCGCAACAGTAAAAGCTCGCACGATTCAATGGGAGAGTGTAAATAACTAATGAAAGCATAAGGGTTGAAAAAAACAACAACTAATTTTTGGAAATTCTTTAGTGTTTTGGAAACTAATTATCAGAGGTGGGAGTAAGTGACACATGTGCAAGTCACAAGTAAGTCTCAAGTCATGAATGTCAAGTCAAAGTCAAGTCGAGTCTCTTTTTTAATATTTGTCAAGCAAGTCTCAAGTCTCAAATTTGCCACTTAAGTCTGACTCGAGTCAAGTCATATGTCTCGAGTCCCCCATCTCTGCTAATTAGCATCTGATGAAAACATTTTGATATGATAAACAGAATATTTACAATTCTTTATTTTTTAAAATTAAAATGTGTTTTAATTGTCAATGTATAAAATAATAATAAAAAAAATTACCACAGCACTTAAAATGTTTTGATTATTTTCCTGGAACTGCAGATGTGACTGTGTTTAGTGCTACAGTGAGTAAGTATAAGACATTTTCACTGACATTCCACATTAAATGTAAAGAAAAATTCATAAAACATATATGGTGTTGTTTAATGCTAAAACACAGGTGTTTTATTCAGTTATTTATACACTTTATAAGTCACTGTTCTGTTGTGAAGGTAAATGTGTAAATTTGACATGATGTAAAATATTAGTTTGAATCAAAAGATTTAACTGGATATAAAATGTTTTGTCATGTGGCTAGTAATAAAAAGTTAAAAAGCCTAAATTTGAAATCTTTAGTTGACAGTAAATTTGTTGCAATTTAATGTTTACTTGATTTCAGTTGTGTTTGTTTTTTGTTTTGTGCAGTTTTAAAATACAATCATGGTTATCCTTCAGATGTTTACAATAAAACAAGATAATTGCCTGCACAATTAATTAATTAATTAATTAATTTATTTATTTATTTATTACAAACAAGGTAAACAGCACCTGAGACACATTTGCTGTTTTAAATTTCTAGAGGTACAGTTAAAAAAAAATTCTCTACTTATTTGTAGTTAATTAAGAGAAAGTTCAAATTTAATTTCATCTGATGAAGGATTTTTGATATTATAAACAGTGGATCTTTTTGCAGTTTTTCTCCTCCTATTGTATTTAATTATAAGGTTCAAATCCTTCATTTTGGTGACCTTTTATGCACTAATTTGTGCTGGATTAGCTTGTCTGCTGGTATCTTAACGAGCACGCTTTTTGATGCACCTAAATTATTTACTGCATTGTTGTCAGATTGCTTCCTCATGTACCACCTTTGTCAGTCCATACACAGTTCATACACAAAAATGTGCGCACCTTTAAGCAAACTTTGAGACGTGCGTACGCACATTCTGGAGATAAAGGGAATTGGCGACACAGATGGTGAGGTAGTTAACTGAAGTTAGATTGTAGAATATTCATGTGAGAAGAACGATTATAAGAATTAATGACATTAAATTTTCACTCCATTTCATACGTTATATTCACATTATCATTATTATGTGCCGATTGTTCTAGTAAAATCCAAACGTAATTCAAAATTTATTAAAAATAAAATAATAATAATAATAATATTAATAATAATAATAATCAGCGCTACTCCGTCCAGGGTGCATCCTGCCTTGATGCCCAATGACGCCTGAGGATAGGCACAGGCTCCCCGTGACCCGAGTAGTTCGGATAAGCGGTAGAAGATGAATGAATGAATGAATGAATGAATGAATGAATAATCAGCGCTGCCTTACAGTCACATTGTCCACAACGGGAGCGCAGGAGGTGATGGCGCGTCTACATGTCATACAGAATAGCATGAAATACCCTTTTATTAGAGAACTGCAGAACACAGTGTAAAAACAAAATATTTTCCTTAATGTACATATAATCATAAAATATCAAAGTCTGCAAATACTGTCATGAAGCACAATCGCTACTCATCATCTGTCCTAACTATTACGGTGTTCATTACAAAACCGTCATGAAGAAGTATGTACTCACTATAACATTTTCGTCTTAAATTTTCGCCCACAAATTAATTCTGTGATTTTGTCAAGGTGTTAACGATCAGTCTAATTGCTAGAAACTTACAAATCCTCCAGTGACCAGGGTATGTAATGCTTCATGATGGCACTGCTGGAGGATTACGCCAATGGGAGAATAAGGAGAGAACGAGTTTTCAGGGACCATGATGATTTCCTGGCCCATTATGATGACTGGCTAATAAGCCGATTTTAGATTCCATAGAGCTGTGCTCTTAGATATATGTGTTGAATTGGGTCCAGTATTAGAGAGGGAAACATGCCGGAACCATGCCATCCCAGTCCAAATACAAGTCCTCACCACTCGGGGGTTCTTGGCAACCGGCTGTTTCCAGCGGGAATTGGGAGACAGGTAAATTATTTATATAAAAATAATATAAGTGATCCTCAACTTTGTGTCTAAAACCTTTTCGTATATGAAATAATTCTATTGGAATCGATCATCTCACCCTATAGGTCTGGTAGATCACAGCCGTCCCTGAGTGCCATAATAACTGTCGTTTTGAATGGTATACTTAATATGGGTAGTCGATACAACAGGTGCGAGAACAGGCCGAAATTAAAATGAAATTTTGCAGCAATGTCTGGTTTCCCAAATGTAATCGGTGCAATTGACTGCGTTCATGTTGCTATAAGGGCACCATCTGAAAATGAATTTGCTTATGTTAACAGAAAGCATGTGCATCCTATTAATGTGCAAATCATGTGTGACTCCAACATGACCCTCACAAACATTGTGGCACGCTGGCCTGGTTCAACACATGATTCCTTTATCTTGACACATAACAGCGTAGGGAACAGACTAAATGCAGGCGCAGTACGTGATGGCTGGCTTCTTGGTGAGCTTAACAATATTAAAAAGTAGAAAATGTAACAATCTTGTTTTTAATATAATTATAACAATGTTGCTTATATATATATATATATATATATATATATATATATATATATATGTATATATATATATATATATATATATATATATATATATATGACCTGCAGGCGACAGTGGCTACCCCTGAGACGCTGGTTCCTCACCCCATTTTTAAACACTCAGAGCGCAGAGGAAACTCATTATAATAAGGTCCACTCTCGTGCCCGCGCAGTGATTTGCATTGACTATTTATGGTTAAAAATGGGATTTGAGGCTGGTTCACGTACGCACATCTGTGGGTGATCTGTGATTTATAAAAGGAACATTGCTTACACGTGTGCGTACGCACGGTTTTATAAATCGGAATATTTTTTTTGGCGTAAGCCATTTTTGGCTTTTGGGCGTACGTAAACTTTTAATAGGGATCCTACGCACAGTTTTATAAATGACACCCCTGTACTTTACTTCGCTATTTAAATTGATGTCAACTTTCAATTTTACGCCACTACATTTCCTAGATAAAATGTATACTTTTACTCCGTTATATTTCCACTAAGCATCTTCGTTACTCGTTACTACAAAATAAAATCAAAAGAAATGTGTGTGACTGTAATAAGGGAGGTTTGGGGGAATCACTGCTCCTAGATTGCATTACGCACGTACGCACGCTCTACGGAGAAGCACAGGCACGCGCAGCGTGCACGCGCGGTCAGAGCTGGAGGCATTTATCTATAACGTTAATCGGCGGAAAGCCGCAAAGACGGCAACCAAAAGCAGTGAAATGTCACTATTCTTATTACCAGAGTTGATAGCACAAACAAAATATTAATGCAATATCGATACTAAATAAAAATAACATTTATTGATTTGGTCTTTGTCTTGTGAATATTTTTATATTAATGACTGCATTCATTGGACACACTGTTTGTAGAGAATGCACACATACATGAACTGATTTGATTCAAGACTGGCATCATTACATCATGCATAAAATTTTGGTGTCCACGTTTGCCATTTAATAATACCATAACTTTTGGCTTACTATGTAGTCATATAATATATAATATTAAACTCTTCTTGTTTTATATTCTCACTGAGGGCTAAAGCCCCTAAAGATGAAACCCTAGAACCGCCCCTC
Source organism: Tachysurus fulvidraco (assembly GCF_022655615.1). Classification (NCBI taxonomy): domain Eukaryota; kingdom Metazoa; phylum Chordata; class Actinopteri; order Siluriformes; family Bagridae; genus Tachysurus; species Tachysurus fulvidraco. The sequence goes on along the minus strand of NC_062524.1, from coordinate 16,009,430 downwards.
ATCTTACGCCTACAAAAAATCACTGAAATTTTACTTTTTACATTTGCTTTTGATACTTAAGTACAGTAAATATCAGATACTTTAAGACTTTTACTCGGGTAATATTCTAAAAGGTGACTTTCACTTCTACCAAAGTCTTTTTCTAGTACGATACTTGTACTTTTACTCAAGTATTGCTTTCTAGTACTTTATACAACACTGATATATATGTAACCCCTCCCCCATTATTCAGAGAAGATGCTTCACCGTTGCTTTGAAAAGTGTTTCGCGAGAACTGTCTATGAACTGCACGCGCGGCACACGCACGCGCGCACCCCCCCCCCCCACACACACACACAGCTACAGCTACAATAATGTATCATATTAATTTGAATCAGCAACCCAGAAGATTTGTCACAAGCATTGATTAAAACAATGATGACAATAATCACATGGAAAAAACCGACTTAAATTCTGGACCTTTGGCTGTGTGTGTGTGTGTGTGGGGGTGTGTGTGTGTGTGTGTGTGTGTGTGTGGGGGGGGGGTTCGTTATTCTTTAACCTAGTCTGTTGACAGATTGATAAACAAATCAGTGTCACCACGTGACCGTGTTTCCTGTTATTGGGTCGTTTTCCCCAATTTTTTTTCCAAGTTATGCAACGTTTTGGAGCGAAAAAGAAGTCTAGAACCGTGGAAGTCTATACCGAGCTGCTGATCACAGTGTTCTTCATCCCGAGAGTGAGGTATGTGTTACTTCTACTATAACCATTCTTACAGTATATACAGTATATTTTTCATTTATATTTTTTTTCTTTTTTTTTTTCAATTATAAAAATAGATGCATACTTTTGTTTGATGCCATTTATTCAGGTTTGTTACACAGTAAACACAGTAAGTTTACACAGTAGTAAGAGTTCAGTTATACGGTATTGTTCTAGTATTAATAGTAGTTAGGAACAGTATTAGTTGGACTAGTATAGTAGCAGAAGTCTAGTATAAGTTGTTTTAAGTAAGTTATTTTTATTATCTCACTGTTACACAGTTTATTTTATTCACATTCTGGCATACTGGGCACAATTGCATTTCCAGTATTTAGCAGACACCATTATCCAGGGTGACTTACTTTATCTAATTTTTTTAAAATACAACTGAGCAATTGAGGGTTAAGGGCCTTGCTCAAGGGGCCCAACAGTGGAAGCTTGGTGGACCTGAGATCAAACTCACAACCTTCCGAATGGCTCAACTTCTTAACCACTAGGCCACAACATCACACAGCATTAGTCAAGTAGCATGATGTTTATTTTTTGGAGCCAATAGAGGAGTTTGTAGTAGGTTAGAAAAAGCTTCTTACCGACTGGTTGAACGATTGATTAATAATGTACATTCAGCTGTTTGCATTTAATTAGGGAGAGTTTTGAAAGCATGCCTTTAAAACAAACTGTTAATTCTGCACTAATTATTGTTATTAGCCTAATAACAGAGATGAGGGCTTTAAGTCATATGACTTGACTCAAGTCAGACTTAAGTTGCAGAATGGAGACTTGAAACTTGCTTGACAAATATTTAAAAAGACTTGACTTGGCTTTGACTTGACGTTCATGACTTGAGGCTTACTTTTGACCTGCATTTGTGTGACTTACTCCCACCAACACATAATAATGAAATACATTGGGAAGAAAACAGGACCAACCATAGTTCTGATTATGACATTTGAAAAAGGTCAACTACAGTTTTGATATGGGATGCTGTTAGTTAGTCCAAAGCATCATCAGTCTTTGGCCAATTTTTCACTGGAGTCCAATAATTATTATTTATCCCCTAACCATGTTATTAGTAATTCTCTGCTTTCTCATTTTTGTAGATTTAAAATGGAGAGGCACCGACTGCTTTGCGGTTTCCTTTTCTACCTAATCTTAACCAGTGCTGTTGCCATCCAGACCCTGAGAAATATTAAAGACTTAAAAAACACAACAACTTCTATGAAAGAATTCCCACGACACGGCCTCATGCTTCTGCACTGGTTCGCTAGCACTGTTGACATTGATTCAGGTGAAGAGATGCAACTTACTTTTGATCCAGGACAAGGCAGCTATGGATTGCACTGCTATGAAAATACCGATAAAAGAGCACCTTTTGACTCTTCTGAAAGTCTTTATTACTCTTTGGGTGACCTCGATCGAGGAAGCGCTCGAATGCTACCGTTTTATGTTATGCAAGATTTCCACCATGCAGGAGAATCACCTCAGAAAAACATAGACAGAGTCCTGGTTCAAGTTCAGAAGAGCAACCAAAGAAAAGTAGAGAAAGTGTATATGACAGAGTACCAGGGCCGAGGAAGGAGCTATGATCCAGACCAGACCTATGAGATCAGTGTTCAGCTTCTGATTCAAATTCGAGCACTTGGTATGGATATAGCATGTGAAGCAAATGATCCTAGGCTAGACTTTAGCCTGTGTGAATTCTTGAATCATCAACAAAAAGCTGCCAAAGTATTAATGTTATATCCCCAGGTTCCAGGTCTTGAGTGGTTTCTGACTCTGGCTGGTTACAACATTGACTCAAGAACCAATATATTTTTACAAGCATCATTCTGCACAATGAACCAAACCACTAATCCTAATGATAATTGCTCTCCACCATCCAATGGTATCAGTGACGTCATGCACAACAAAGTAGAACTAGAGGTGAAATCCACTTCAGGAGGGTATGCAAAGATCACTTGGAGCGGAATACCGGAGAATGTTGCAAGAATGAAGCTTAAAATAGGCATTTATAAAGGCAGAACCAACACTGAACCATTAAAGGAGTATCCACTGAATGGTAGAACATATGGATCCATAGACACTAGCGTACCTCTAAATCCTGGGCTTCATGTACAGCTTTTACAAAGTGAAAAGATACCTTACTACTTTTTTTTCGGGACAACATACTATACGATGATCTGGAAAGGTCCAGAGCTTGACGAAGCCAACAGGATTCCTCCGGTAAATATCCGAGGTTATCAGAGCAGCCTACAGATCTACACTAAAGATGGCTATGCCTGTGCCAGACTCTACATCAGGAAGACCTTCACGAGCTGGAAAAATGCGTTCAACAACGCTTGGGTGGGAATCTATACTACAAAGACAGAGGATAATGCAAAATATAAAGAGTATGAATGGTGTAAAAATTTTGAGAAGAGTTCAGATGTTGAGTGCACTTTGGATTATGAGATTTATCAGTATGAGTCCAGTGTCCATATTGGCCCCGGAGTCCAGGCTCGATTTATGTTGACCTCACATTATGGTAGTGAGAAAGCTAGAACTGTAGCCTGGGAGGAATAATAAGTCTTAAGATAATAGCTGGATAATGTTGGCTAAACCTTTAGCATTTGTGTCTTTTAAACAGTCATAGACCTTCTAGGCTTACAAAGACATATATGCTTGTCTCTTAAAAAAAGCTCAGATTTCTAGTCTTTTTTAGTCCAACCATCACAATCCAAGTGAGTATTTAAAATGGCTAAATTTCGCTTACTAGAATTTCTATTTTACCCTCAAAAATATTCAACATGTAAACAATAAAACAACTCAGAAGCAACGCAGCCTAAATGATGTTATTTATAATAATAATTTAAACACTATCTAAAATACTAGGGCTAAATTGTCAACCATTAAACATAGCCAGGTTACTAGGACTAGGTATTTTGATCATTTGTATTTTTGGATGTATACACAGCCTGCAGATCAGAGCTAGTTTTTCTAGATCCTGATTTGTTTGCCCAATTTTTTTCTGAACATGAACATATTTTTGTCAGTTATATGCAGAGATGGGGGACTCAAGTCGCTAATTTGAGACTTGAGACTTGCTTGACAAATATTAAAAAAAGACTCGACTTGACTTTGACTCGACTTTCATGACTTGAGACTTGACTCGGACTTGAGTTAAATGACCCAGAGATGGGGGACTCGACTTGACTCGAGTCAGACTTAAGTCGCAAATTTTAGACTTGCTTGACAAATATTAAAAAAGACTCGACTTGACTCTGACTTGACATTTATGACTTGAGACTTGCACATGTGACTTAATCCCACCTCTGGTTATATGTGTTTCTGTCCTTACTTATAACCAGTGGCTTTCTCAATATCTAATGTAGACATTTCAGGTCAAATTAAGAGTGAGTCTAGAACTAGACTTAGCATGTTTTTTAAAACTGAGCTAATCCATCTACAGAATTCTTATGCAATGTGCTTTGCAATATTAACCAATAAATTATATTCACTCCAAGAACACAGTTTTATAGCCTTAGATTTCATGCCAGGAGTTTGGGAATAAACACCAAAATGAAACCATTCACCTGATGCCTGTTAAAAACTGACCTTAAAAACTAATACATGATAACATCAGCTGATTTGTTAGTCATTTCTGCTGTAGAACCATCATCTATTTCTAAAAAGAATTCTTGCTGAAATGTTTATGTTCATGTCCATTTTATTAGCATGTATAGATAATAATAGCAACGTCTCAGTTTACACCACTTACATACATTAATTACTTTCTATTCTTTTGATAAACATCATTTGATATGACATTTATATTACTGCTGGTACCAAAAAAAATCTATAAAATGAGCTTTGTTTTGTGATTAGCTTCCATCACTCTTCAGGAAACAGGAGTTGATTTCCACGCCACACTAAACACGACGCATAACGTCTCAAACGACTTCTTTACCCTTGTTTAATTAACACGAAACTCATTAGAGCGCATTACAAACTCATTACAGATACCCAGCACACATTATGCTGACATTCTGACTAAATTAGCTTTTTAGCAGAGGGATAATTTGTTCATTAAGCATTTTACCCGTAGACTTCCTGATTGATTTATAGCTAACTAATGCAGTCATCTAAGTGTCACTTCAGAGGTATATCTGATCGAGGTCTGTTCTCAGGATGTCAGAAGTGTTTTATACAAAACAATATAAAAATGTCAACCAGGTCCCTACGATGGTGCAGCTAAGATTCTAATCTGATGTAATGCGGTAAACTAAACTTTTACACAGCAGCACATGGTCATGGAAATGTCCCTGAATTTGGCACTGGAACATTTTTATACAGAATTAAAATAAAACAGAATAGAACGGGGGGCATAGAAGCCTTTATTATCACCACATATACATTACAGCACAGTGGAATTCTTTTCTTTACATACTGAGGAGGTTGGGGTCAGAGTGCAGGGGCAGCTATGATACAGTACCCCTGGAGCAGAGAGGGTTGAGGGCTTTGCTCAAGGGCTCAGCAGTGGCAGCTTGGCTGTGCTGGGCCTTGAACCCCAATCCTCTGATCAACAACCCAGAGCCTTAACCAGTTGAGACACCACTGCCCCTAAACAAAGGGTTTTCGCATATCCCAGGTTATTATGAGCCTGGGGTTAGAGCGCAGGGTCAGCCATTGTGCAGCACCCCTGGAATAGGTAAGGTTAAGGACCTTGCTCAAGAACCCAATGTTGATGTCTCAGCAGCTTGTGGGCTTGAACCCCGACCTTCTGATCAGGAACCCAGCGCCTTAACCACAACCATTGTTAATCACAACCATCGAGGCGTATTCACTCCAAAGGCTTTCTCAGAATGTCCAAAATGAAAAAAGACAAGCATTGATATTTTTAAGAATAATTTATTGCCAGTAGTAAAGCGATTAAGCTAGTGGCAGTATTAAAAAACAAAACAAAAAGAACAAATCATAAACAAGACCGAAACATTGCTCACACACGAGCGCTTGCTTGAAAAAGTCACGAGTCCACACTTGATCTCGCAATATAAATATACCAGGTCTCGTTTGGTTGTTTTTTTTTATCTTGGTGGAAAAATAAAGAAGTTTTAAAAATTTTACAAATAAAAAAACACAAAAAATTAAACTGACATCACGATAATATGCAGGTGCCCGTCAGAGCCGAGCAGGAAGTGTGGACAAGATCACACTTTTTTTTACCACTTTGTATATTTTTTTTATGCAGCAAAAGCTGATAATGACACACTGTTTTGCCCCCCCCCCCGTTCTTTTTTTTGAGAAATAAAAATAAAATATCTACAAAAAACTATTCAACCCTCAAAATCAAGACTGTACAGTACCATTTACATTACAAATGAATGAGCATTTGTAATAATAATAAAAAAAACAGATTGCATGGTTTTCTCTATACAAATACAGACAACTATCGCTTTGAAATGACACTTTTCTTCTTCTTCTTCTTACTCTTCTTTTTTCTTTCATGAACAAGACGCTGTGAACTTTATATCATCAGACATGATGTGAAGGCAGATACACAAATGTACACACTCAGGTCCACACGACTCCTACTGAAATTAGCTGCTGTGCTCCAGAGGAGAAACTATCCTTAAATATGTCCATGTGTAAGAGAATTTATTGTGTGGTCGTACATTTTGTGTGTGTGTGTGTGTGTGTGTTTGTGTGTGTGTGTGACTACGATAGTTTCCTGCATAAGGTTTAATTTTCAGGCACTTTTTGTTTTCTGTTCTTTATGGATCCAGTGTCAGACTTCGGTGTGTTGTTGTGGTTGTTGTTGTGCTTGCGGTGCTACGATGAGCCGTCGGAATTGCGCGCCGTCCTCGGCACCACTCTCACAGTCGCTCATGGGCGCCTCTGACTCTTCCACATCCGAGCATGACACCGTGGATGCGTACAGAGACAGTGAAACGTCGTCAGCCGCGATGCTGCCGCTTTTCGGCACCTCCGGGTCGGATGAAGGGTACTGGTGGTGCGGGAGGTAATGGCTGAGCGTGTAGAGTTGGGGCAAAGGGGGCCGCTGGCGTACCCACGATCCTCCGGGACTAGAGGGTGCGGGGCCGAGCGTGTCGTATTGTGCGGGTGGAGGTGGAGGAGGAGGAAGGTCGTCATGGGCGTGGAAGTCATCAGGTGGAGGCGGGAAATCACTCTCGATGTCGTAACCACCCGCGTAATAGTCTGTGTCTAGCAAGGCGGGGTCGTTGTACAGGGTGGGTGGAGATTCCACCACCTCATACTGAGGAAACTCCTGGATTCCAGGAAGCTGAACACTCGGCATCCAATCAGATGTGTCCCAATGATACCCTATAAGACAAAAGGACAAACATCAACCACCTTATAACGGCATGGTGTCACAGTAATTTTGTTATTTATATAATTCAACACTTTTAATGCATTTTCAGTTCAACTAATTCATAGCGTCTTAAACGGTGTCACAGTTATTTTGTTATTTATGTAATTCGACACTTTTAACACATTTTCAGTTCAACTAATTCATATCGTTTTAAAGGTTAGAATCCATTAGCCTCATTAGATTTATTAGCAATACGTTTAAACTCATTCTGAGACAGAATTATATTAGGACCGGATCTACTGTTATGCAAATTTACTGGACAACGTGGAATAGTTTGTTCTATTTGGATTTGAATTAGCTGAACTGAACTAAATTCCTGCAAGAGACAAACCGTTTTAAATCAGAGCTTAATAAACAAAATCAACAAAAACATACATTTGAACATCATGCAGCAAAATTAACCAAATCTCAATGCACGGTTAACATTTCAGAAAAGATACACACATTATAGACAACACAAAAAATAAATCGAAATAAAACGCTGATGCAAGGATTCAGAACGTCTTACTGTATAAGTTTTCTATTAAAAATTGGCTATACAAAGTACTGTGTTATGATAAAAACAGTAGTAAGAATAACAATAAAAAACTATTTAAAAAATAGCATATGGTTAAAGTTAATAGCATAACATAGTTACGAAGAACACGTTAGCATGATTTAATTTTTGTGTTAGATTTCGTTTCATTTTCTGACATCAAAGTGTCCCCCCCCCCCCCTTTTCTTCTCTCACAGCACTGCATGCAGGTTTAGGGGGAAATCACAGGGCTTCAGGCAAAAACACGGAAAATTATTCAATTCACCTCTCGGGTTCTTGAGCTCATGAGACGGGAGTGACTCTTTAGATGAAAGCAAGCAGCAGATACAGAGAAAAGAAACGGTTAAATATTAAAATCTACACAGAGAGGAGGTACAAAAAGAAGGATATGTGTATATATATATACGTGTATATATATATATATATATATATATATATATATATATATATATATATATATATGTATATATGTATGTATATATGTATATATATATATATATATACACACACATGTATATATATATATATATATGTATATGTATATATATATATATATATATATATATATATATATATATATATATACACATATATATATATATACATATATATGAGCAGGGCTAGTCTCTAGGACCACAGGCATGCCGTTTGTTTCATCAGACGTGTCTCAGATGTTGCATCATATTTTTGACTGAGCACGAAAAAAAAAGTGCAATATTCGTAATCGAATAATACCTCCGCGCAATATTGCTAATCAAACGTGAAGCCTTTTTACTGATGAGACACGGCGGATTTAATCAACACAGCATCCATGCATCTGTTTTAATCTCCCACACAACACTACACTCATGGAGAATCGAACACACGGTACCTGGTGTCTCCACCGAGCCAGCCGCCGAGCTGACCAGGTGGATTACAGTCACTATGGAGGCTTCAGGGAAGGGAAGGAATAGGACGAAGGGATGAATGGATGGAGGAAGGGAGCAGATGAGAGAGAGCGTAATGTTAGTGTGAGGAACATGGAGAGTTAAGAGAACTACGATGACATGATGACGATACTACCGTGACCCTCGACCTTCCCCAAATCTAGTTCCTTTCCTGACGCTTTCGGACCGACGTATTTGATACTGAACTGATAGCGAGTGGTAAGAGTTATGGAGGAATGTTTGTATTGTGTGTTGTTTTTGTAAAATGGAGGAAGACATCACTAGAGAAGGAGATGGTGAGGACTTGGATTAATGTTGCATTCAAAGTATTTCAGTAGTCGAGGCGGCATGAGCTCGGTATTACACACTTTTTAGCCATTGTGGGTTCAGCCTACAAACTAGAACCAAACATGGCAGCCTTCATGTAATCAGCTCACATTTTGAGTTATAATTTTGAAAAGTATTTACAAAATGGTGCTTTATTTATTTACTGTTAATCCAAGTGTAGTGTTGAGGAGTTTCAAAGTTTAGGTGAGTGCAGCAATGTTATGGAAATGAAACATTATTATGTTATCTGGAACAGAATGAAAGCTAAAGCTCTTTAAATGCTACTTGGTTTAAAATTTGGTAAAACAATAATATGACACATATCTCTAGTCTAAAGACCCTTCTCAACCTCCCAGGGACATGGCTAGAAGGACACCATGCGACTACAATCTACACGCTCTGATGAAGCACTAAAATTCACAGAGCTGTGTCTTTACAGGCCTGAGTCTGGTTCCTATCTGCACCAGGTTCTAGATATATCATGGTAGAGTTGTGACAAAGAACAAAGACTCAATGCTTTTAGGTTGATGGTGACATACATCGGAGGTACTGATGTTTCCACTGACATTGACAGTACAGTGCGGTACGAGCAGAAGGAAGGATTGGGATTAGGGGATTCTCAAGGATAAAAAAGGGAAAGTCTATTCGGTTCCAGGTGGAAACAGGAATTGGCTTGGGCAGACCAAAAAAAAAAAAAATTTGAAATTATTTTTATTGTACCACTGAGGACTTCAACTATCCGTGGCAGCTTGGATTAAAAAAATAGGCATAAAAAAGTGAAACAGAAAATGCAGTAGACAAATTAACCAAATGATCACAAAGTCAAACATTTGATGGAAAATTAGCTTCTTTTTTATGCCCTGAGAATTACACCAGGCCTTTTCGTGAGGCGATCCCTTCCTTCTCTGTGTCACCATGTTTGACTTACGAGTTTAGCTAAAACCTTGCCCTGCGTCTTTGGTGCGGTTTGATCCAAATGGGTGCTATAGTTCCAAAGCAGCGAGTTAAAGAGGAAAGAGAAACATAACACAACAACATGACCCTCAAAACCTTTACTCAAAGTTACAAAAAGCAAAAGAATGAAGGAAAGAAAGAAAGAAAGAAAGAAAGAAAGAAAGAAAGAAAGAACGAGGTTGGTTAGTATTCATGCTAATGCTAACAACACTAAGGTGCTTTGATGGAAATGATAAAACTGTAGATCACGAAAGACGTTCAGTTTGCTGTAAACATCAACAACAACAAGAAGTGCATACAATCTTTTTGGTTACAAATATGGTTAACAGAAAAAAAGCACACAAAGCTAACTTACTAGCCCACAAGCTATGCCACATATTAACAAGCAAATTTAGAATTCATTAATGATATAATTCACTAGAAGATGCTAACACCAGTAATGACAATGCGGGCAAATTAGCATTTAGCCATGGTCACATTTTCCATCTGAAATGGTTAAAGATATATCCTAGGTAGTTAGCTTTGTGTAAGGTAGCCTCTTTTTGGTAAAGTATTCGTATGATTTAACTTCATTTAAATATATATAAATATTCAGATTTTATACATGAGAACTATCGTCAAAAATTAGCAAGCGATTTAGGTATGCATATAGAACAGTTATATTTACTTAAGATCTAAAGCTTCTGCAAATTATAAAACTGTTAAGAAGGACATACATCAGCTCATGATCGATGCAAATGATGCTAACTGCTAAACAATCCAGTACTAGTTAGCACAAAACACACATACCGTTGTCGTCACAGGACTCGGACTGAAACGAGCTGAGTGACTGCACCTCAGACATGCTGCCCCGGGCATTATATGTGTGACATGTGCCGTCCTCTACTGCCTTCTTACTGAAACACGGGTCCAGATCTACGACTTTAGCTACAAGTAAACAAGAAAAATGCTCAGGATGAGCATGCAGCTACTTTCAATAAAAAGAAACAATAAGGAAAATGGAAATAGAATGTCAATTCTACCCTTACCGTCATAATCATAGTCCCAGCTGGGTTTCTGAATTGAGTCGCTGTCTGAGGCAGAGTTGGAGGGTGGTGGCGGGGGCAGGTTCGGGGCTACACTGCAAACAGCAACAGCCTTGCGGTGCCCATGACCTACAGGGTCAGGGTTGAATGTGCTGAACTCTGTGTGCTCAGGGACCGTCGAGCCTTCAAATGAGCTGCGGTCCAGGTTATTCCGAGAGTCACTCGGCACGCTGGGAGTGTACGAGATGGGTCGCACGGGCACTTGGGGTGGCACGTCAGAGTAGACGTTCCTGCCCAACTTGGAGTCGTAATATGGATGCTGCAGGAAGGATGACAGGTGCTTGTCATCTTCAGGTGACTGGGGCTTGGCACGTCGGCATACACGCTTACGGATAACGACAAATAGCAGAGCCATGACGAAGATAACTGCAACAAAGACAGCAATGCCGATAATCTCTTCCAGCCCAATGTTCCAGGATGTAGAGACCACATGGTTGCTGATCTGGGCATATTGCTCACAGTGGTGGCCTCCATAGCCAAGGGAGCAGTTGCAGTTGTATGAGCCATACGTGTTCTGGCATTGGCCACCGTTGGTGCATGGGTTTTTCAAGCACTCGTCCACATCTTTCAGGCACCTGGCCATGCATACAGACATTTAGTAAATGTATACCAATAAATAGACATACCAATACAAATGATGTCTTGTTTCTACTACTGAAAATACCTTCAAAATCAACGACAGGAGAAAAGTCCCTGTTTACCACATACCTGTCTCCTTGGAAGCCAGACTCGCACTCGCACACCGGGCCATCTAGGCTGCCGATGCACCGGCCGTTGTTCTTGCAGGGGTTCTCTGTGCAGTACGGACCAAGCTGACACCTGTCACACATCCAAGACAAATTTAAAGCACAAGCAAGAGCGGGAACTACCATACCAACTTGTTAAGTCCTACGAGTCAAATCACTAACCATGCGTTACCCAACTAGAACTTTTGCAACTTCAGATTTATCAGAAATTTTCATTTCAGGTCAAATTTATAATTTATAAGCTCAACAGTCATTTATTTTATTGCAAGAGAGTTCCTTGCTGTCCTACATCAAGCTGGCAACATGGTCTAATCTGACCACGTAGGCCACATGGTCATATAATGGCCAAATCCAGCCAAAGATGAAATGAATGAGAATGCTTGTACCAAGAATTGTTTGCTATCTTGCTCTATAGACGCTTGTAGTAGAGAGGTCCTACAAACATCACAAAAGATCACAGGGGAAGTCTTTTGTTTTGGACAGAGTCCCTCTTTAAGGAGTTTTGTGGGACACCCACTCTTGCTCACACCCAGAAAAATTCTAACCAGTCCCACCTGCTGCATTATCAGTCACTATACAAAAATGAAAACAACTACAGAGCCTATAAAACTAAATTTTACGTAAAATGTGTATGTTCGGTGGCACAATGACTTAGTGGTTAGCATGTTTGCCTCACACCTCCAGGGTTGGGGGTTCGATTCCCGCCTCCGCCTTGTGTGTTTGCATGTTCTCCCCGTGCCTCGGGGGTTTCCTCTGGGTACTCCGTTTTCCACCCCCGGTCCAAAGACTTGCATGAAAGGTTGACTGGCATCTCTGGGAAAATTGTCCATAGTGTGTGATTGCGTGAGTGAATGAGTGTGTGTGTGCCCTGCGATGGGTTGGCACTCTGTCCAAGGTGTATCCTACCTTGATGCCCGATGACGCCTGAGAAAGGCACAGGCTCCCCATGACCCGAGAAGTTCGGATAAGCGGTAGAAAATGAATGAATGAATGTGTATGTTCTTGGTCTCTTACCACTGGCCGGAGTACTGGCCTCGGCACTGGCAGTAGAAGTCATCTCCACGTGGCACGCAGGTTCCACCATAAAGACAGGGATTAGATGAGCAGGGACTAATACTAACCTCACAGTGGCTGCCCATAAACATACCACTGCACTTACAGAAATAACCTACAACAAAAACAGAGCAAAAAGTGTGGACATTAGTTTTAGTAAAACGGAAGGAATTAGTTTGTTAGATGGGTTTTGTTGCCACAAACATTGCAAAACTATATATACTTTGACATAACTAGCTAGCCAGCCTTAGTACTAATAGTGCCCTAGACCCCATACCTCCATTGGGCAGCTCAGTGCAGGTTCCCCCGTTGGCACAGGGCTCGCTGTTACAGCCTGATACCCGAGGAGGTGGGTTACAACCAGGCACAGCTTCCACAAGGTCCTCCAGAACTGAGTGGGTGCTACGAGGCTGTGGTCTCAGTGGCAGCTCACGTCCGTTCAAAACAACGTCCTGCAGGCAGCCCCTCAGACCATTGGCCACACCTGTCTGCCACACATGCCCACCGAAGAAGACGCTGGTGTCGAGGTTGAGTGTGCGAAGGTTGCCCTGTGCTTTGCCTGAGGCAGTGTGTGTTCGGTCAAGTACCAGACGAGCATAGTTGCCATCCACCTCGAGCAAAACTGTGTGCCATTCACCATCATTCACTAATGGGATGTGGATTGAGACGACACCAGGCCCACTGCCACAGTCAAACTTGTACTGCAGACGTCCATTCACAATCTACACACACACACACACACACACACACACACACACACACACACACACACACACACACACACACAATGATATACAGGTTAAAATATAATTCCATTCATTTAATACATCCAATACACAACTGAAGGTATGCACAGATCCTGCTGCAAGTTTGAGCCAACAAATATGATTCGCAAATTACAAACGTTACCATGTCAACACCATTAAAAAGGCTTTTCAGTTGTACAGCTGCTTATTGACACAGTGCTAACTAATTAGCTAAGCTTAAGATAGATAGATAGATAGATAGATAGAACGGGACATAGAAGGCTTATTATCGCCACATGTACATAACAGCACAGTGGAATTCTTTTCTTCACATACCCCCACTGAGGAGGTTGGGGTCAGAGTGCAGGGGCAGCTATGATACAGCACCCCTGGAGCAGGGAGGGTTGAGGGCCTTGCTCAAGGGCCCAGCAGTGGCAGCTTGGCTGTGCTGGGCCTTGAACCCCGATCATCCGATCAACAACCCAGAGCCTTAACCAGTTGGGCCACCACTGCCTCTAAGTTCTCGACCCAGCAATATAGCCAAAATAATGTTGGTAATGTGTTGTATTAAAAAAACAGTTTTGAAGTTTTAAAGTTTGATGGTAAGCTATTCAACTAGTCTTAATATGGCACAAAACGTGTGTTTAAAACCTTTCACAGGCTAAATAACGTATGATGCAAGATGTGTGTGTGGTTGGGTTGGGGGATTATAACATTCTCATAGGCTAAATGTAGCATAGAGTAGCTGTGTGTGTGTAAGGCAAAAATAGCATGATGCTGTAATGAGGATAGAATAGCTGATGAGAGTCTGTCTCTCTCTGTGTGTGCTGGAAAGGAATCTGTGAGAAACCTCTCTCTCTCACCCTCTCACACCACCAAAATAACCTGCTCTCTGTGTTCTGTTGAGACCCCTGAGGCGGCCATATAGAGGAAACGATGGGCAGAGTGTGGGAGAAATGGGAGAAGTGAAAGTGGCAGACTTGAGAGAATAAGAGAGATTGGAGGTTTTCCTACATGCTTTGTGGGAAAACCGGCAATATTAAAGCTACACCAAATGACTGATGTTTATTGTTGCGTATAGTTTTAATAAAAAAGAGGCCTCTGCCTGTTACATTCAGCAAAGAAGGTGCAGCCTTTTCACTAATCGCTATGAGAAGGATGGAATGAAGTTGTGGCCACTTTGTCCTTTAAGGTGGTGTGTCTGGGTGTGTGTGTGTCTGTGTGTGTGTTCACCTCCAGGATGCTGTAATCAGTACCCTTGGCGTACATAATAGTAGCATGGTCAGAGAATGTACGCAGCCTGAGAGAGAGATTCATCTCTTCCTTATTGTCATTCTCCATCAGCCTGTAGCGCACGTAGCCGTTCCCGGTCAATGTCAGAGCGCGACCTTCTAAAATACACACAGATACACACTCGGTTATAATGATGCGTATTAGATTTATTTATACAGTGAATTATGCCGAGGTGTTGTGAGAGTATGTCCTTACCTGAACATTGTCCATGTTTCTCGTCTGAACATATGCAGCTGAACGTGGTGTGTGTCGAGTCTTCTACACACTCCGTACCCTCGGGACATGGGTTCCCTACACATAGCTTGCTCAGCTCAGAGCACTCAGCACCTTCAACCATAGACAAAATATAAATCAAATCGATGCAAATACTAACTTACAGTGTATTAATATGCAACCAGAGGAAGTGCAGAGTGTGTGTTACCACGGCAGAGGCAGTCAGCGGTCCTTGTGTGGCGCGGAGTGACGAAGCTGAGCCTCGCTGTGCTGTACGTTGCCATAGCACCAGTCACCAAGGTCACCATTTCCTGGCAGTGACGAGCTGGACAGTCCAAACGAGGGCAAAGTTTGTTGCCCACACGAACAATCTTCACTCCTGTTATCTCCTCAATAGTGCTAGCGGAGGCATTCAGCTTCCTTAGCACCACTTCCTGTGCCTGCTCCGGACTTCCTGTCTTGTCAAGCGCAAGAAGCACTTCCAGATCGCTGTGATCAGGCTGCAGGCTGACGAGCTGCACGTCGCTGCGCCGTACACCCGCTGTGTTACGCAAAGCCCGAGCGAAATTGCGCCAATGCTCACCAATGAACTCTTCAGGTGCGATGTTGCCCAGGCGGATGCTCACGAGATTAACGAGTGCAGGGGCAGGGCGTACATGCGTGGTGACACGTGCCCAAGTTGTGAAGCGACCGTCTGTTACAGTGGCGTTGAGCGAGTAGCGACCGGAGTCAAGGGCACCCAGAGCCACAAGTCGTCCATCAGCAGGTGAGACGGAGAAGAGGGCAGAATTGTCTGAAGGCGCCGGATCAGGGCTGATGCCATAGGTAAGAGTGTCGTGTACATCATGGTCAGTGGCATGGATTTTCCCTAGCACTCCACCTCCCACGTACTCAGCCGTTGTCGTGGTGACAAAAACGTCAAGCGGAAGGATGACCGGAGGGTGGATGCTCTCCTCGATCAGACGAACAAACACCATGGCGGAGGAGGAGAGCGGCGGCCGGCCGGAGTCAGACACCTGAAACACCACAGAGAAAATTCCAGAGTTGATCAATGACTCAGAGTCACCATTGAGTCACTTACAAGGTAAATAAATTGAAACTTGACTTTGAGTCACTGGAAAAGATTGTGATTCAGAATCACTTGAGTCTTTAAGGAAATAATATCCAAAGAAGACAAGAGAGAGGCAGAGAGATATTCCGAAGCTCCACTGAGTCACAGAAGAAATTCAACTTTTCTGAAAAATGAGCCACAGTTTAGAATACATTTTCCGCACCGCATCGTATTATAAGGCGGATGCTAAAACTTACAGTCTACAAAAATAAGGTAACGGAAGCAAAACAGTGATTTTAGTTGAACTTTATTCTGCTATTTAACAACACACAAATTATTTATTAATCAATCTTCACCCACAAATCCATCAAAGTCCTCATCTACTGTGTCTTCTTAACTTGGAGCAGTTCATTTTCTTGCTTCCTCCACTTCTGAACCATAGATTCATTGATGTTGAATTATTTCACAGCTGTTCTATTCCCATTTACAACTGTGTAACTGATAGCCTGTAGTTTTAATTGTGCCTCGTAAGCGTCTGATTTTTATTGGCGGATGGCAAACCAACTTAAGGTGCATTTAACGCCACCTACTGGACTGGAGTGTGGAGCGCATAATGGTTAGGAAGAAACAAATGTTGTTTTGCAACATACCGGTAGTATACCTACTGGAGGCGTGGCGGAGGTAAGTGTACGTACTGTACGTATTACGTAATGTTCTCTGATTGGTTTATCGCTGCCAGCATTCATAGTGTATGTATTACCTCCCTGTGTCAGGGGGAAATGGTCCGACAGTCAATCAAGCGGAGCGCTTACCAAAGTCGCACAACAACTTTTTTACAGATTTTGGAACTCGGTGCACACATAAGGCGCACCGGATTATTAGGCGCACGGCCGATTTTTGAGAAAATTTAAGGCTCTTAGGTGTGCCTTATAGTGCGGAAAATACTGTAACTCATTTCTCACCGATGAGTGATTGAAAAACCGATTGTTAAGACAGTACTAAGACAGCAACACTTTCAAGAGTTGAGTGTGAACTTTTAACATTTGATGAACAGATCTTGTTTAAGCATCGGCGTTGTGAAGTCGGTCTGTTGCTCGCTCGTTCTAACACACCTGCCTGAGCTCCTACTGAGAATTCCATCACGGTTAGTGTTTACCGTAGATTTCTGCTGCCAGCACAGACGTTTATCAAGCTTTTCTTCTGTCAGCGTAAACTGGGAGTGAGACTGTTCAGAATGTGTAGAAGCAGCTGAAGCTTTAGCAGCAGTAATTGTCTTCGAGGTGGATCATTACAGCGCTCTTGGCAGCAGCAGCAGAGGAACAAATCAATATCACGGCACACCGAGGAAACGGAGTGTTTGTGTGTTTGTGTCGGCAGCTTTGAACACCTCGATACACACTGCACTTTAAAGCATTCTCAGAATTCTGACTGAATAGCTTTATTCACATCAACATCTCAGTTTTATAGATAATCACCAATAATGTTGAAATCATGGGCTGGACAAATAAAAAAAGGAATAAATATGTGATTAATAGCCTGCTATTCTGTCCCACCTGAATCTCCAAAACGTAGTTGTCCTTGTTTTGGCGACTCAGCGTGCCAATGGACACCAGCGCTCCCTGAGACGTGATGTCATATGTGTGGTCCTCGTTTCCGCTGACAATGGAGAACGAAAACGGCGGCCCGTTGTGTGAGGCGTCTCGGTCCGATACGCTTAGCTGGAGGACACTGGTCCCGACCGGACGGTTCTCCTAGAAATGAAACACACACTGTGACTCACATACAGAATCTACAGGGGTTTATTTTATTTTCAGGTGAATATCCAAGTAACTGGAGTAACAGGATTTAAGAGTCCATGACCAAATTCAGGTAGAATTTAGGTTCATTGATTTGTTGAGACAAAAGATTGTGAATTACATGCTGAGTAATTTACAGAGAGAACGAGAAAGCGGGTCGCTGCTCATTAAGGTTTTAATCCAGACCCAGCTCTGAGTAATTAAAGAGATAAATCAAAAATTTCAGTCAATCAAATTAGAAAATAAGGTCTGAGGTTCGACACGAGTCACGTACAAAGGTGACGGATTCAATATAGCAAGTAAATTACGATTTAGATTTCACCTGGACGGCGGAGAACCAGAGAGAGAGAGAGAGAGAGAGAGAGAGAGAGAGAGAGAGAGAGAGAGAGAGAGAGGGGGGGTGAGAGAGAGAGATAAAGAGAGGTGGGAGAGAGAGAGAGAGAGAGAGAGAGAGAGAGAGAGAGAGAGAGAGAGAGAGAAAGAGAGGTGGGAGAGAGAGAGAGAGAGAGAAAGAGAGAGAGAGGTGGGGGGAGAGAGAGAGTGAGACAGACAGACAGACAGAGAGAAAATTCAGATTCACAACTGAATCACTTAAAGGACAAACAAATCATTTCATGATTCAGAATCATGCAGAATGATTTATGAATCCTAAATAAGACTCTGTAAGTGTTAGACATTGTAAATAGACGTTGCAACTGTTAGTTCCTCAAATGTTCTTCTGTGTGACGTGCTGTGTGTGTGTGTGTGTGTGTGTGTGTGTGTGTGTACCTGGATGATGAGTGTGTAGTTGCTCTGGGAGAACACAGGTGGGTTGTCGTTGATGTCGGATACGTCAATGTTGATTTTGGTGGTGCTAAAATGAGCCGGACTCCCGTTATCAGACGCCCTCACGGTCAAAGTATAACCAGACACCTATACACACACACACACACACACACACACACACACACACACACACACACACACACACACACACACACACACACACAAACACACAGTGTAAGACAATAGTAAATTGTGATGATGGCTGGTGTTTGGCTGATCAAAGGCATGTATGTATGTGTATGTATGTGTGTGTATGTGTGTGCGTGTGTGTGTGCGCGCATACCTTCTCTCTGTCCAGATGCCGTGCGACCTTCACCTCTCCCTTCAAAGGGTCGATAGAGAAAGGGCTTCCTTGGTTGCCACTGACGATGGAGTAACGCACCTGGTTATTGGAAGGTCCATCTGCATCTTCAGCCATGACCTACACACACACACACACACACACACACACACACACACACACACACACACACACACACACACAGTTTAGCCAACCTTGTTAGTATTAAGCGCTGATCTTTAGATGGTCATGTTACCTTGAGGGTGCGGAGACTCACCGTAAGCACCGCCTTGCCCGGTTCGATTCCTTCGCTCACCACGGCTGCATAAACTGACTGGCTGAACACAGGGCTGTTATCGTTTACGTCCGTCACGTTGATACTGACAATAGCCCTGTCGTTTAGAGATGGCGTTTCTCCGTCTGTCGCCTCCACCGTCAGAGAGAACTTGCGGTATAGCTCGTAATCCAGCGGCGTGATCACAAAAATGACACCTGCACAGGCAAGAACCAGAGTCATTCTAATGTCTAGATGAAGCCAGAGTAAAGCTTTTCACACTGGAGTAAGAACCTGTATGTTTTACCTGTGTGTGTGTCCATGCTGAACGCGCCATTCTCATTCCCATCCACGATGGCGTATGAGATCTGAGCTTCTGCATCACGATTAGCCGCGTGTACACGCAGCACCTGTGTTCCCGCCGCAATGTCCTCTGGAATAGTGGCGACGTAATCATGACGCTGGAAGACAGGAGGGTCATCATTCAGGTCCAGCACGGACACGGTGACGGAGCAGACGGTGGAGAGGGGGCGGGGCCAGCCCCGGTCCGTAGCACGGGCTCGAAGAGTGTACGAGGGGTGGAGCTCACGGTTGAGGGGTGTGGCCAAGCGAAGAACACCGGAGTGCTCGTCGATCGAGAAAGCTCCGTTGGCCGAATCCA
>NC_062524.1:15932054-15984554 GCF_022655615.1 Tachysurus fulvidraco | reverse complement strand
AAGAGACTGGAACTGAACAAACACCCAGGACAAGGAGTGAGACGTTCAGTCACCTCGACCTACACGCATGCATCACTGTCTTACCTTTTCACAAACAGGACTGTTGTCGTTGGCGTCCAACACTTTAACCTCCACCACTGCCTGGGTGCTGAAGGTGCCATCAGTCGCTGTGATGTTGAGGTGGTAGTTGTCTGTCTCCTCCCTGTCTAAAGGCTTTCGCACCAACACCTTCCACTCGCCCTGTGTGTACTCTACACCAAACTGCCCCAAGGGGTCACCACCTTTAAACAAAAATCATATCATAAACACAAAGCCCAGATTTCAGAAAGAGAAAGGAGTTACAGTTCACACTCGAACAGCCAGTAATATATCTGTTGATTCACTAATGCCTCTTTTCCACCGAGGCAGTTTGAGTGCTGGTTCGGAGCCTAATTTAGAACCAGTTCTTTCTTTTCGACACCCAAAGCTCCAGCTCTGAACCAGGAAAAGTGGTTCTTATGTAGCACCAAAACATTGCTGGTCTAGACTAAAGAACCGCTTGTGTCAAGGGCTGGGGGCGGTTTTAATGTGACCAACAAGACAAAAGAGAATGTCGTTAGCGCCATTTTTAAATCATTTTATATCAGGATTCTCCGCGTTTTTATGCCAGTGTAGGTTTGCAAAGCCATAAACATTAACAGTAAAGCAACATCCGCCATTGTTGATGTTGTGTTTGCTGCTGCTGCGCTAACGTTGCTGTATAATGTTGTATACAGTGACGTAATACTCGGCTCTGTGATGGCTCTCTAGCCCATGGAAAGGCAAACCGGTTCGTAGAAGACTCGCCAGTGGAACGGACTTCGAACCAGCACTCTGAACCAGCACCTGGTGCTTTCTGGTGGAAATGGGGGCAAAAGAAAGGCGTTTCAAAAGGAACACTGGTATATTCTCCCCCCTCAGTGCAGTTTCTTGCTTATAGTGAAAAATCAATTTGACTTCAGAAAGCAAACCAGTCAGTCTGCGCTCAGGTGAATTTTGGGATTTCTACACACCCTTGGCAAAGGTTTGTCTATCTTTCTGCATGACCCAAGAATGAGAGTTTTACAAGGACATTTTTCACCCCTATTTTTCCCCTCAATTAATATTTTTTGCTTTGGTTAATTATTTGAATTATGAAACCGGAACAAACATCGAATAAACCAATGTATCAATCTTGTCCTGGTTCAAACTCGATAAACGGAAGCATAGCTGTCAAAGTATACGTTTTTTACTATATTAATTATTTTTTCTCCTTATGTTTAACTTCTGTTCTGTGTTTATGTTCTGTAAAGCTGCTTTGAGACGAAGCCCATTGTAAAAAGCGCTATACAAATAAACTTGAATTGAAAAGTCTTACAAGAATGTCACCAGTGCACTTTCGCAAGATTCATATTTAATTTATAATCCAAAAAGTTCTGCAAAGAGGACCAGAACAAAGGAGTTAGGGTTGCCAAGGTGCAAGCAGATGCTCATCACAACCTCATTTCTAAGATCTTGGGATATTCATCTTGGCTGAGTTTTTCACACAAGCTAATTAACACCCGAGCCTTGCCCATCTCCCCAGCCAATTCCGAAGAGTTACTGGAATAATTACACAAGCAGGACTTTTTCTACTGACCTAAATATTTAGGCTTGTAATTTGAAACTTGTTTACAGACTGAATCGGGAGATTATTTGAGCAAGCAGATGGTATCTTTATACTGGCTGGTTTGAGTGACTCTGCAACGATAAGCTATAATTAGTGCAGGATAATTAAATGCTTATAGATTAGCAATATTTTAAATAAGCTTTTAAATGAAGTTCAGTTTGTTTACAGACATTTTGAAATGCTTAGATGTTCTAGAACTTTGTGTACCTGTAATAAAGTACTCGACTTGCTTGTTGATGTCCTTGGAGTCTGCGTCAGTTGTGCTGAGGATAGCAATCACTCCACCAGGGGGGTCGTCTTCACTCACTGTGCCTTTGTATATCTCTGCCGTGAATCTGGGTGGGTTGTCGTTCATGTCAGCTACTGTCACTTCCACTTTAGTGCTCACTGTAAGCTGGACTTTGTCTCCACGGTCAACAGCTAGGACTGAGACGGTGTACTTGTTTCCCTGCTCCCGGTCCAGTTCCTTTAGTGTGGTCATCCAGCCTGTTTCGCTATTGACAGCAAACAGTTCTGCTATGTCCACTGAATCCTGCACAGGATCCAGACTGTAACTCACCTGCCCATTGGTGCTGGAGTCCAGATCCATTGCCTTCACCTGTATCACCGATGTGCCTCCAGGGAGATTCTCAACCACGACAGCTTCATAAGGGTCTGACTCAAAGAAGGGGCTGTTATCATTTACATCCTTCACTTGAATGTTAACATCCACAGAAGAGATAATTTCATTCCCCTCGTGGTCAATTTGTGCATGGAGATTGAACTGATACCACTTGGTGCTCTCATGGTCCAGTTTCTTAACCAGCTTCAGAGCGCCTGTGTCACGGTCGAGTTCAAAAACCTCATCTTTGTTGCTCTCTAGGGTGTTACCCTTTACTAAACTGTAGAACACAGGCTGATCACTCTCTGCCTGAATTACATCTATTTGTGAGCCTAGAGGGCGGTCTTCTTCAATGGCAAACCTGTAGTATGGCTCTACAAACTTTGGAACTTTGACCTCTGGGGCAAGGATTCTAACGTAGACAGGGACAACAGAGGATCTTGAAGGGTTGCCACCATCCCTTGCACGAACAAGGAAAGCATAGACTTTGTTTTCTAATCCGATGAGACTTTCTTTAGTCACAATGACCCCACTAAGAGGGTGGATCTCAAAATTCTCTGATACATTATCTGTGTCTGCTTCGATAGTGTAAGTTATGTCTGCATTGCTGCCTTCATCCATGTCAGAAGCTGCAATTTTAACGACTGTCGTTCCTCTGGGAACATCTGAGCCGATGTTGACTTTGTACTCTGCAGCTCTAAACTGTGGGGAATTATCATTAATGTCAGTTAGGATCACGTTGATGGTGCAGAATCCCACTTTGCCACCACCATCTTTTGCCATCAAGGACACCTGAACAATTTTCTCCAGAGCATTCTCGCGATCGAGGCTCTCTAAGGTAAAAATTTCACCATCTTCATTTACAGAAAACTTAGCTTTAGCAATGTCATTGACAATGTGGTATGTGACTCGTCCATATGTGCCCACATCTTTGTCTAATGCCGGAGCCTCTGCCACTAATGTTCCAACTGGAGAGTTTTCCAGAAGCTCGACTATGTATTCAACTTGAGGGAACGAAGGACTGTGGAAGTTTGCACCATTGACAGCCACTTTCACAAGAGCAGAGTTCCTGAACACACCATCGGACACAGAAACATTAAGGTTATACAGAGGCTCCATGTGTGGCTTCCTGTGATTGGAAATCACAATAGCTCCAGATTTTTTGTCTATAACAAAGTTCTGCTCCTCATTTCCTGACAAGATGGAAAACTCAAGGTTTGCCCTATCAGAGCTGTCAGCATCTGAAGCTTGAACCTGTGTCACAAAATGGCCACGTGGAGCCAACTCACTAACAGCAGCTTCATAAACATTCTGTGAGAACGTAGGAGCATTGTCATTAAGGTCTATAACGTCAATCATCACAGTGACCTCACTGGAAAGTGCTGGAACTCCTCCATCGACAGCTTTGACTGTTAGCTTGTGCTGTGTTTTCTCCTCATGGTCTAGCATATGTGCTGTCCAGATCATGCCAGTGTCACGATCGATAGTAAAATACTCAGAGTTTTTATCATTGTCAGCTATTTGGTAGAATAGGACTTTATTGTTACTCGTGTCTGCATCTACAGCAGAAACCTGTACTACAGCAGTGCCAATGACAGAGGCTTCAGAAAGGCTCGCATTATAAGACTTGGCTTGGAACACAGGTGAGTTGTCATTTACATCCTCTAAGATAATGTCAACAAATACATCAGCTTTAGCGCCAGTAAGCGAATCTGTGGCCCTTACACTTAGTTTATAAGCAGGATGTGTCTCAAAATCAAGATGCTGTACCACTTGAATAACACCAGTGTTGAAGTTGATGTAAAACTGATTGTAAGGATCCCCCTCTGTGATGGTGTACACCACCCTTGGCCCTTCTGAATG
The DNA here is from genome assembly GCF_022655615.1 of Tachysurus fulvidraco. Lineage (NCBI taxonomy): Eukaryota > Metazoa > Chordata > Actinopteri > Siluriformes > Bagridae > Tachysurus > Tachysurus fulvidraco. Next base: position 15,980,424 of record NC_062524.1, on the reverse strand, counting down.
ACTAGCCTGTATATGGATAATGGGAACATGTAACTGTACATTTTCAGGGATCTCTAGACTGTAGAAAGGTTTTTCAAACACTGGAATGGCTTTATCCACTACTGTAATAGGCACTTCAATGGTTGTGGATAATGGTGGTTCTCCACCATCTGTAGCCACAACCGTGACCACAAAAGCTGAGTCCAATGAGTCCATTTCAAATGACTTTTTCAATGAAAGTTCACCACCAGCACTTATCTGGATGTATTCATTTAGTTCCTGTAGATGATATCTTATGTCAGCGTTATGTCCTGTGTCTGAATCCATGGCAGTAACTTGTCTAATAACATGACCCACCTCGGCATCCTTCTGAACCAGTGCATGGTAAGGCAGGCTAACAAACATAGGTGGGTTGTCGTTGACATCCTCAATAGTCACTGTTACAAGAATATGTGCCATATCAGATGATCTGTCCTCTCTAGTCACTTCAACTACAATGTCATAAGCATCTTGCTCCTCGCGGTCAAATGGTATGCCAGTTGATGACAGAACCCCAGAAGTATGGCTGATCTCAAATCTTTTATCTGGGTTTAATATAGTGTAAAATAAAGGATCGTTCACTTGGTTTCCAACAGCAGCGATGACTGCCAGAGTATTCTTTTCCAATGAGTTCTCCTGTACAAATGCCTTGTAGGAGTTCTGAGTGAACTTGAGACTGCTTGCTTTATTCTCTCGAATGCTGATCTTCACTGAGACCATTTTGGAGAACCTACCATCAGACACCCTAGCCTTCAGCTCATACCTACTTCTCAATTGGGTGACATTTTGAATAGTAATGACCCCCATGAGTGGGTCCATTTTGAACTTGTCTCCAATGTTGCCCTCTGCAATCGAGTAGAGGAGTCTAGCATTTGGTCCAGAGTCAGCATCAGTTGCGTTGATTGTGATGACTTTCACGCCTTTGTAAGTTGGCACCACAACTTGTGCCTCGTACAAGTCCTGGCTAAACTGTGGTGGACAATCGTTGATGTCTATGATTTCGATGGTCACATTTGCAGCCTTCTCTGCAAAGTGACGTGGGATTCCCATGTCATGTACTTGGACTGTAAATCGGAAAACAGATTTTTGTTCGTAATCTAACTCAACTGTGGTTCTAATTGCTCCAGTGCTTGAGTCAATAGCAAAGTAGTTGTGGGCAAATGGCTCCACAATTTGATAGACTAGCCTAGCATTTGCATCCCGGTCCATGTCTACAGCACGGATAACTAAAGGAATACTATCTTTGGTGAGAACCACACTTTTCACAGGAGACGATTCACTAACTATTCCAGTAAACTCCTCCTGGATGAATACTGGAACATTATCGTTTTCATCCTTTAGGTGAATCAGGAGTGTAGCATTGCTTGCTTGGCCAGCCATGTTGGAACCCTGAATGGTTAGTGTGTATGATGGAATAGCTTCATAATCCAGAGCCCTTTGAGTCACAACAACTCCAGAGTTTGGATTAATGTCAAATGCTCCGTTCACATTTCCATCCTTGATTTTGTAGAAGACCGAGGATTGACTGGTAGCCGTAACTAGACTTACAAAGGTTCCAGGAAGAGCAGATTCACTGATCTCAGCAGAAAACTCTTTCTCAGTAAATTTAGGCATTGCGTTGTCCGAAACAGTCACTGTGATATCAACAGTCGCTGTAGCACTCAGGGGTGGAGTTCCTCTATCTGTAGCTTTCACCGTCAGCTCAAAGTGATTGTTGTTGCTTCTGTCCAACTCTTTCGCCACAGTGATGGTCCCAAGGACACGATCAATGGCAAAGGAATTAGCTACATTTCCTGCAAGGGAAGCAATAAAACAGACATTTTATATTTCCATGCTAGGCTAAAATACTGATTACTTTCATTCTTCCAGGCAACTAAACAGTAGTTTCAAATATTTTGTAACTGTGACATTAATGAAATATCACAATCTAACAGTGATTACTGTTTAACTGAATATGACTGAAGAGATTATAAATGCTTTTTTAGTGGAAGAGTTATTCTTTACATGACAACAGATATTGATATAGATCTGGCCTTCAAAGCTATATTAAAACAAATCTAATTTTTTACACACAAAAAGGAGTGTGTTGTCTATGAGCAGAGCTGACTGTCTGGACTTTACACTCCAGTAAGTTTAAGTCATGCGAAGCGCTTCAAAAATGTGCGTTCTCAACACAGCACGTCGTGTCAAAGAAACCTCCTCACTTTGCTGTCCAAACACTGGCTATTTATTAAGATAACAATAATGGGAAATGACAAAGGGAGGAAACCACCAGCCTACTGCATGCTTCACAATCCTCTTTAATTTGTCTAGGTCTCTCTCTCTCTCTCTGCTATCCCTCCTTCTGAGTCCTTCATTTGGCCACTGGGCTCTCGCCTCCCACCTCTTGGTTCTTTTTCATCTCTCTACATGACGTCTTCTCGCTTTCAAATGTGCCATTCATGATTGAGAGTCTAGTGGGTTGGAGACCTCTGGATGGGACATATAAACTCACCCACTTTCATCTCTCGCTGGTTCTCTGCTCTTTGTGGACAGAGACACGAAGGAAAATGTGGGCGACATGACAGGAATACTCGGGGTCTGACAGAGCACGTCACCTCATGCTCTCCAAACCTTTTTTAACGTGTCACTGTGCTATGTGGAGAGACATTTAAAAGCCCATGAGCACCAGCAGCCAGGACATAAACTATACGTTCTCTCCGATGAAAGAATTTCGAACGATACCACCTGTCTGAAGGTATACAGCACTAATCCATTATTACCTGCAAGATTAAAACCAGGATTTTTCCATATATCACATTACACGCAATGCCTGGCTCCTATCATGTAAAAGATAAAAGGGTTTCTCAGTACTTCTTTAGAACCATTTCTTCTGCTTGAAAAACATATGGGTTAGTTGTTAGGTATTTATGGACAACATAATACAGTGCTGTTAAATCATTTTCTATAACATCAATATTTTGACAGCAGTCCAGCTGCAAATCGCAGGTTTATATTATTATGCACTTCTTTCTATAGCAACAGCTCGTTCATAGATACTAGGAAGAAAAACAAATTTGAACAAAACATAAGCAGTTTTAAAATTTTCAGATTTTAAGGTGACTCCTGCTGAACAATGACTCCATGGCAATAAGTAGCTCTTAATCTGTTCTATGGTTTGGCAAAGTAGCCTGAGAGAAATAGCTGCAGCATCTGGGCTCTTGTGGCTGTTTAGATTAATTTAATTTTATTACATTTTATCTCCAAGGGGGCAACTGATTTGTATTATACCACAACAGAAGTTACTTACTGTTGTGAAGATGTTCAAAGTTCATCTCTATTAAACCAAATGGATTAGCTCCAAAATTTACATCAATACAACAAACATTCATCCCAAGTCCTCTTCCCTGGTAGTAGTTTAAAAGAAGAAACCTGTGTTTGTGGCCAATTCAAGAAAAAACCTTCAGCAAAATCAAACTTTTTTTGGCTGCAACTACCACAAAAAACCCTGGAGGGACTGTAAATAGCACTAATAAAGTTCATTTTATTATTATCGCTCAAGCTCCAACTAATGTTCAGTTAAAAATGAACATTTTCAATAAAATCTACTAATCACCTGATTCCATACTGTAGACAATCTCAGCGTTTTGTCCTTTGTCCTTGTCCAAAGCGGTGAGCTGCAGCACGGACGAGCCGACGGCGGCTGACTCAAACATGCGTGCCACGTATGGCGCTCCAAAAAACCATGGCGCATTGTCGTTAGCGTCCTCGACTCTAACGATCACCCGCACAAGGTTCCGCTTCACTGGAATGTCCTGGTCTCGTACCTGAGTTGTTGAAGGAGGAGGAGGAGAGGTTAAAACATCTTCATTAAGAAATTCAAACAGCCAACTTATTAAAGAGAAAAACAACAACAAGAAAAAGAGCGAGTTTATCACAAGATGATTTTTCCACCTGCAGTAACATAGTTAATACAACAAACTCACCAAACACTCCAGAGAATAGAAATACTTTTTTTTTCTTTTTCTCAGAGACATGCATCGATGGATTGCGAACGGAGTGACAAACAAACCCAGAGAGAACATCAGGTGAGGCGACGCATGACTGACTCAACATCTCTAATAATGACGACAAATCAATTCAACTAAATAAACACTGCTGCACAACACACACACACACACACACACACACGTAATCTTCAGCTCCACAAACAAATTGAACTAATTAAGAACAAACAAAATCAATCAGAACTTTTGGACCACAAACTGTCTGTGAGTTCATTTCAGTCTAATAGCCTCATATGTCTCTAATTAAAGCTCCTGCAATACTGCTACAAAATACAACCCCAGTGACTGTTTAAGGAATCATATTAATTGAGAAAAATGAAATGTTCCTTGTCTTCGCCGCGTGATGTTTGCGACTCATTCGATTTTAAACCAAAAATCTTTTTCGCAGGCATGGACACACAGCTCCATAATCCCACTGCCTAATAAAACATCTGCATTCCTACAACACACACACAAACTCTTGTGGAGACAGACGGACTCGTACCATGACCGTGAGTGTGTGCTGGCGCATGGCCTCGTGGTCGAGCGCCTCGGCTGTGTACAGCGCTCCAGTTCCCGGGTCCAGGCGGAACTTGCGCAGGCTGAACGGGTCGGTGCTGCTCAGCAAGGTAAACGTCAGTTTGTTCTTCTCGTCATGATCTGTGGCACTCAGCCGTAGCACCTCAGTATCAGGTGCAGCGTCCTCGGCCACCCTCACTTCGTACCGCGGCTGGGAGAACTGCGGCCGGTGGTTGTTGGTGTCGATCACTTTGATGAGGACCTGGAGGGAGGAGACAGAGCGAGATTTATGCATCATACTCCAATTTTTTTCTACACAAACTTGCTGCTTGGATAATGAACTGTAATGTTATTATCCTGGTATACATGCTATTTACAATACATGCTAGAAATCATTTCTAATGGTGGGTTCAAATAACCAGAAAGATTGTATTCACAAGTCAAACACCAACACAAGTCATAGTTATGAGTGAGTTTGGAGTTGGGAGACATGGAAATCTGAGAACACAACAAAACGGAATCTCATCTGATTTTAGTTATTCAGATTGTCCTACATCTTCCTCCGAATAAAGCGACTCAAACGCACCTGGCGTCGTAATTACAACTTTTCATATTTTGAATTACCCATGAGGACCTGAACCCACAGTATGCTAATGTCCTAGCTAGGGACTCGCATCTTGCAAACAGCCAATAATAATGTCACAGGTGCTGTAATACAGTTCTAGCTGGACGTTATGATAACTAGTTGAGATAAAGCTGAAAAACTGATTATTAAATATCCCCAAATATACACTGTGCAGCTATTGTGTGACAATTAGCAGATTTTTGTTGTGCAACGAGTTCATTTAATCCGAATTAATGAGGTCCGAACAACAAACAAACTTATTTCCCATTAACATTGAGGCTTCACCAATGAGAAATTAATAACCATCACACGTACCATAGTCACACCACAGCGAAATGAATATCAGTGTGATATTTCGTCCGTATCATTCAGTCCCAAAATAGAACGAGCAATTAGCCCCTTGCTAATCAAACTGAAGCAATTTAGCGTTGCTGCTAAGCCATGTGAATAAACGCTTGATATTTCAAATCCAATCTAACCCTGAGATGAGCTGCGGGTGGGAGGCATAAGGAAAATGTTAGGGATTGACATCTACTTTCTCTGAATACCAAAAGTCACTCGGTGCAATAATGTACACGGCTGTATTCCATTAACGCTTATAAAACATCTGAACCGAGTTAAATGTCAGCTCTGAGACTATGGTGTAATTATCTGAGCACTGACGGTGTAACTTGGTCACAAAGAGAGCAAAATAAATAAATAAATAAATAAGTGTAGCGATATGTGTAGCCTTTTCAAGAATATTAAGAAAGCTTGTATTAACAATGAACTCGAATGGATGTCAGCAGAGTCGCTAGCTGTTAGACAAGTATTAAAAAACTAGCATGGAGAAACTGGCACAGTGGCAAACGCTATTAAATGGTACAAATGACTGGCTGTGCTGTGAGAAACAATAACATGCAGGGATATCAGAGAGGTGCTAGAGCATAGACCTTGCACGTGTGTGTGTGTGTGTGTGTGTGGGGGGGGCCTTCAGTCTGTGAAAAGCAAAATGAAGTATCGCGGAAGAGCTGGCCTGTTTTCATAAAGTGCCAAAAGAAGAAGAAATGTTCCTCGCTCATTCACTCCACCTGGCTCTTAGGGGCTGCCATAATAGCAAACCAATCCCCCTCCCCCTCCCTTGTCCTGGGGCGGCCATATTGGATCCTGCACTCTCTATAAGGAAAACCCATATTAGCTGTCGGGAAGTGATGACAGCAGATAAAAGGAGCTTGGCAGCAGAGAGAGAGAGGCAGGGACAGAGACAGGGGAAGGGTGGGGGAGTTTGTCTGGCTGCTCTCCTGTCTATGAGGTGTGTGTATGTGTGTGCTTATCATTCGTCCCTGAAGACCATAACACTGGATCCAGAAAGAGAAATCCCTCCAGGGTACACACACACACACACGCACACGCACACGCACACACACACGCACAAACCTCCTAACCTTGGCATTAAAGGAATACTCCAGGATTACAAAACTTTTATGTGTGTATCCGTAGTTGTGTGTGTGTGTGTGTGTGTGTGTGTGTGTGTGTGTGATTACCACATATTGACCAATGCTGTGAACTCCAAACTCATTTATTTGAACACCACACACATATTTACTACAACAATATTACTGACAAAGTGTAGAACTGATTTGTGTCTATCAGAGAAACACTTGGAGGAACTTGCTGAGATTAGCAGCATACATGAGTGGCGAAGGAACACTGAAGGTAAACAGAACTACTTTTTAGTGCTAAAACTATACACGTTGTTGGTAAGGTCTTTCTCTCGGGTCATCTGCTCACGTTTATGGTTCCAGTATAACTGCCTTATGCTCAGGATTGTGTTACATTTTTATGTATTTTCCTTTTTCCCCCAATGCCCCAACACCTGCCGCTAGACGTCCAACTGTAGGTGAGATTCAGGTCAACGGATTTACTGTGAATTTCTCAGAACCAGGAAAAGTTACAAATGATTTCTTCTGATGCAATACAGAGAGGGATTAGTCTGGAAATCATACACAGACACACACAGACACACAATGTCTCGGGACTCTTAAAATAGAACTGTTAGAGGTTTCTCCTCCACTACTGCTTTCATCTCCCACTGGGAAAAAAGGCACTAAATTGATCGTAATCCACACAACGTCCCTGATTTTGTGCTTTAGGACAAAAAAAAATTCGCATGTTACAAAGAGGACAAAAACAATGAAATCAGGGCAGTGCTTAGGTTCTACGTTATCTCCAGAAGAACATATAATCCTCATACAGACCAAAAGAACATGAAGACGAACGGCATCGGAGAAAAGCTGCCGGGGTGGATACACAGATTTGGAACCGAAGATGAGTTCACTGCCGGGACGAACAAAGACGTGTTAGACACAGCAAAGTGTCTGCGTGAATTCTAACTTTAATCTGCTTATCACGCTCTGTTTTTAGAAAAGAAACCATTCAAAGCGCATGACATGAGATTTAGAGCACGAGGACGTGCCGCTTAAACCACCAGGTTTGACTCATCACGCTAAAAAACAACCTAAACGAGGCACGAGGCATCGTTTGTTTTATGATATATCACGCTTCCTTTTCTATTAGACAGAGATGTTACCCAAATACACAAACAAATGACATGACATACAGCTATGTACGGTGACCCATACTCAGAATTTGTTCTCTGCGTTTAACCCATGCAAAGTGCACACACAGCAGTGAACACACACACTGTGAACACACACCCGGAGAAGTGGGCAGCCATTTATGCTGTGGCACCTGGGGAGCAGTTGGGGGGTTCGGTGCCTTACTCAAGGGTACCTCAGTCATGGTATTGCTGGCCCGAGACTCGAACCCACAACCTTAGGGTTAGGAGTCAAAGTCTCTAACCATTAGGCCACGGCTGCCCCTACCTATGGTGGAAGACTAGGTGAAAGATGATTGGTTGTTAGCCAAATAATTGATTGTCTGTAAGGAGGAGGAGAAGAAGAAAGATGATTGGATGTAAGGAGGAGGAGAAGAAAGATGATTGGATGTAAGGAGGGGGAGGTGAAAGGTGGTGTGAGGGGATGCAGACAAAACATGATTGTTTTGTTTTTTTTGGAGGGGGTGATTAGTTGTGGGGAGGGGTGGTGACAAAAATAATTAGTTAATAATAATTTTATGTTAATTATGCTGGCTTTGTAGAAGCCAATATTCTGTTTTCCTATTTAAGCTTAGACAAACATTTATCAAGAGTAACTCCTCCTAGGGCTTTCGAGCCACATGCACCAAATTCGGATATGTTGTAGACCCTGGTCTGAAGTTTGGTATTACGTTTCTAAGCGATCTGAGTACCGGTACTTCTGGTACTGGGTCTCAAAGTGGCCTTTTTTCCCATTGACTCCCATTATAAATTTTGGAGGTTTATAACTCGGCAAGCTTTCAAAAATATCTACACCAAACTCGGCCAGCTCCTTTAGGGTGATACTCTGAACAAAGGTTTAAATTGGTGTACCAATTGGCCTTTCGGTTGTCCCGCAGCCCCGCCCCAAAATATGCAAAAGCAAAAAACTTTTTACAACATGGACATGTGACATATCAAAACACTCAGAACAATGGGGGGAACTTCCTCACAGCTATTCTGATGACGTCATGTGTCGTCACGTGATGTCACGTGAAAATAAAAAATTTGCACAACATGGACATGTGACATATCAAAACACTCAGCCCAATGTGGGGAACTTCCTCAAGAGTATTCGGATGACGTCACATGCTCATCTCCACTTACCTCCAAATGTTTTAGCACCCTAGCTTCCAAAAGTAACACTGACCATTATGTCCACTCGCCTCCAAAATGCACCGGCCTTTGCGAATACTTGCATCGCCAAAGCCAACATCAAAGTTTGTCACGACGAACTTTACAAATCTATTTACACATTGTCCCACCCACCACAGTTTAAAGGCATGGGGCTGTTTAGAGGTGGAAAAAAACCTTTACAAACAGAGAAGGATTGTGTCTTTTAAGTTATTCCACTTTTTTATTTCAAGTTGTCTTTGAACAATAAAAACGTTGATTCTTGCTTTATCTTGCAATAATTTAATAAGAGCTATATTGTGCTTATAATAATGATATAGTGTTGTTCTAATAAAATCGCTGGGTGAAGGCAGCTATAATCAAGACTTTATTTCCTCTGGTGTTCCTAGCCAGCGCTGCTCTTTATTACCACAAGCGCAAATATTTGCAGTACACACCTGCTGAGCAGCTCGTGAGATATCAGGATGTGTTGACAGGGACGTGCGGTGAGCACAAAACACGCTAATAGGCCAAAGTGTTGAAAAGCGAGAGGTGACTGGACAAAAAGGAAATAAAACATGTCGCAAACTCACGAGCTGTTACACACACACACCCACACACACCTCGATCAATATTATAAACACAGCATGACACCGACTTCCTGTCACTACATCAACGTCATGCGGATATGAGTGTGTGCTGATACGAGTCGTGTTGTTTACCTTCTCTAATATTTAAGAATGACAGCATTTCAAGACTCAACTTTTTACACCACGAACACTCGGATGTATCGGAAAACAATCCCTATAGCTGGCTCGTTAACTTACACAGCTAACTGTTTAAAATAGCTAAAAATCCCAGGATTCCACCCTTTCCTGATCATAGAAATAAACAAAGAATAAAGCAAGCTCTGCAATACCCTGAGAAACTTGTGTTTTTGTGAAACTAGCGCAGATTTTCCGTGGATTTGAGTCGAGACGCGTCACGTGACATCATCACAACACCGTTCACCATTCTGTTCACGTGTGTGGAAGATGACTACAGATCTCAGAGAAAATATATTCTGCATTGGGAATATTACAGGAATATCAGGGAAACATTATGAAAAAAAACATCTGAGTGTAGTAAAGGAATATTTACTATCTACTCATTTGACTTTCTAACCCAGTGATCTTTTATCCATGCAACACAAAGCAAGAGACAGTCTGAAGTTTTATCACAACGTGTTATTCTGTTGTTGCGAACATTTTGTGAATTCCTAGCCGAGACCGTTCTGCTATGTTTGGCATCTTTTAGAGAAAGAGGAGCCAGATACAAAGCCGGAGGACCGGAGGACACGGTCTTAAACAAGCAAGCGGCGGGACAGCTACCGTGTGCACGCTGTGTGTTTGTGTGAGTGTGATGGCTGGAACTGATTTGGGGTGAAAGCTCCGAGTATCCAACAAAGCCACCCTGATTAGCACAGTGTCACAGAGGAGACACAACAGCAGACTGCAATGATGTGGCTAAATGTGTTATGTCACTGCCCCTGTGTGTGTGTTGTATGTGTGTGTGTGTGTGTGTGCGTGTGTGTGTGAACGCACACTTATCTGCTGGCTAGCATTCTTTATCCTCTCTAAAGGAGAAAGGGAAATAAATTGAAGATAAAAGAAAAGAAAATAAATAAATAAAAGAAAGGTGTACTAATGGAGCGGTGGTGAAAATGACAGACAGACAGACAGACAGACAGACAGAGAAAGAGATAAAAGTTATTAGAGCAGAGAGCCAGATCTCCTCTCCACATGCTTCAAGAATGAGACAATTGGAAATTCCAGAAACCGCAGCCAGAAGAACTGGCCGGCGTCTCTGACATCTGACTCTATACTGAACATTAGAGGGACAACCTTTGGAGAACATCTGGGGAACGTGAATCAAACAAAGAGCATTCAGAGTATTAATAGGAATATTCGGAAAATCATTAAAGGAACATTTACAGTTTGGAGAATATTTAAGGAACTTTGAATTTTAGACAGAAACAAAGAGGTTTTTGGAAAAAGTGAGAATTTTATTTTGGGGAACATTCCAAGATTTTAAAACTAACATGAGCAAAGTTTCAAAAGAGTTAAGGGAATTTGCTACACCATTCCCATTTGAGGAACATACTGAAGAACACTTGAGGAACATGCTTCGGGAAAACGCGTGAAGAACATTTTTAAGAGAATGTTTAGAAAAGCATTTGGGAGAAAATTAAAAGAAGGTTTAGGAAACGTTTTGGGAATGTTAAAGAAAACAACAGAAGAATTGTTTATGTTTAAGGAAAGCTTTGGTATGTTTATGAACCACTTAGGAAACATCTGGTGAAGAATAACTGAGAATTTGGACTACAAAGTACAGAGCGTTTGAGGAAAAAAACAATGCAGGAACAAACCAGAAACATTTCGGAAACATTTCAGAATATATAGGAACTATAGCTGAACATTCTGAGAACTATCGGGGAAAGGGAACGTGGTATATGTAAGAAACACTTGTTTGGGGAATATGTGAGGAATGTTACAGAAGATACAAAAGGTTATTATAATGAACATTTGGGGAATGTTAGGAGAACATTTGGAAAGAATATTCCACCCGGTTGAAGCTAGACTAATCCTGGCGTCAGGCCCAATCTGTGTGGCTATGTGAGGAATTTCTGAGCTCAGGAATCACCTGACCACTGTCTGCTTCTTCAGACTCTGCTTATGTCTCCAAACACACACACACACACACACACACACACACACACACACACACACACACACACACACACACACACACACACACACACACACACACACACACACACACACACACACACACACACACACACACACACACACACACACACACACACACACACACACACAGCCGCTCCCTTTGAGCAAACACTAATTCCTCTCACCTGTGTGCTGATGGTGTTTGTGCCGTCCGTAGCCTCCAGCGTCAGGTTGTAGTTGGATTTCTGCTCAGCATCTAGAGGCTGCGCCACCATCAGCGTCCCACTTGCTTTTCCCACGTCAAAACGGCTGTCTGAATTCCCGCCTGTATGAAAAACCAGAGCAGATTCTTCAAATTTCTCTGTAAATAACCTCAATCTTCGATTAACCTTGAATTATGTGTGGAAACTAATAACTCATTAGATGGCTTGTATCCATCTACAAAATACTCAAGTTTTGTATTGTATTTGTGTTGTTTTTTTTAAACCATGATTTTATCGTTAATATATAACACCAGGACACTTCTGGGAGAAAATCTGCATTCCTCGTGGACTCGCTTTGCCTCGCCTTGTAATTAAACTTTCAAAGAGCTACAGTAATTAGAAAAACTGCACACAGAAGGATTTGCCTTCCAAAGATCACTGATAACAAACACATTAGAAAATCACAGCAAGGTTGAAAAAAGGGCTATGGGAAAAGCCACGATGGACCGTTTTCCCAAACCCCCTGATTAAACCCGGATTTTGACAGGGATTGATTTTCTACTGGGAACTTCCCCGTGTAGTTCAACAACTAAGCTTTGGCTTTTTTTTTTAATAAACACCATATAACTTAATAATAAAAAAAAGAAACATAAATATAATGCACAAATACACCATGATACACAATTCTAATGGATATGAATTCAGAAAAACACACACAATTAGCAATGAAAACACTCGGGTACTTTTATTATTGCTAAAACAGCTAGATACAATTATTTTTCACTCGGTTTCAGTTAAAGTTACAGTTAAATCCTCAAGAGTAAAATATTTTGTGTTGAGAAAGCTAATTGTTTACTTCCTCATGCCCATGGAAAGTCAGAATAGTTCTTGCTTTTTACTTAATGGCTCAAAATTGACACAGCTAGCCGTTATCATACAGATTAGCAAGCTAGTTTGTGTATCCTCTTTTCAGTGAACAAACAGCACCTCAGGTTACAAATTTGTGAGTAATTTCTATCTAAAAGTTTTATTCATTAGCACTGAATTCATTACAGTTAAACGAGCTTTACTCTGCTCTAGCTAGCTAGCTAACTTCCTGCTACACAAAATATTACACTTTCGTTAGTTTTATTATTAGTGAAAAAGAAAACACTAACAGCTAAACGCTTCGCTTAGCAGTTTCGAAATGAACAGAAATCAAGGAAATCAAGTCGTAGATAATTAATAACTATTAGGCTACATAATTGCTAGCTCAAGAAGTTACATCTATAATGTGTAGTCTGAGATATTACACAAACAAGTGCAGAAGTAGGCTAGCTTCACTTTTCCACAACTAAGCCAGCAGGATCTGGATATTCGTAGTTATCTTAGGTGAATTTTTTTTTAAATTCCTGCTTCTGGAAGATGTTTAAGTGTGTAAAAAATGCAAGCCACGCTGCTTCATGTTTCACTTAATGTTAGCAATGTTAGCTAACATTAAACAGTGCCTTTCACCTTAAGTGACTGCCCATTTAAAAAACGTATTTATATACTCATTCATAATTCAGAAAAGAACTCCAGGAGGTTAAGTAGCTGAACTGTTTTTATGCTAATGGGTTTATGCCTGGTGGAAGCTTCTGGGAGATAATGTTTGCACCGTGACTTATTTTAGAAGAACAAATTCCAAGAAAAAAACTCACCACAGAGATAAGTTTAAAACAGTAAAATATAGAGAGTTTCCTTAATTCAGGAAAAAGCAAGTCAGGTCATGCTGGTGCTGTGGAACCACCCAGATGTTGATTACTTTCCTATACCAGCATGGCTAGAAGTGTTTTATTTCTCTTATATAACAGCAATTGCTAATGCTATAAACAGTCATGTATTTTAGATATAATCCATTAAGGACTAAGGGCCAAGCTGAGTCATCTAGCACAATGTCTAGTGTAAATTTAGCATTTTCTATGCATTGCTAATTCGTAACTTTGAGATACATCAGGACACCACAACACTAAGATGACAGGCCTGTAATTAAAACCAATCACAGATCGAATGGAGATCTGTGATGGATACCTTCTGCTGTGCAGTTCAGGTCGCACGCAGCTTGTACGATGTGAAATGCCTCACTGGGCTCGGCGTTTTCTTCCAAGCAGAAGAGAGAAACGAGAGGAAGAGGAGATACAGATGCAGCATAAAAAGAGAGAAAGCAACAGATCGTCAGTTGGTTAGAAAAGGCAGAGGAAAGAAAGAAGAAAAAGAGATGAGTAGGTTTCAAGATGCTCAAGGTGCTTTGATAGACTCATTAGCAAATTTAGAAAAATGTTAGCTATCAAACTTAACAAACGTTAAGAACTCCACAATTTCTATACCTGTGATGTCAAACCAGACGGACGTGTCCGTGTTCTCCATGGTAATAACCCCGACCATGTGTGAGACGGGGTCACTCTCCATGACGCTGAAGGAAAACACGCTCTCGTCGAAGGCCAGCGGAGTGGAGCTTGGTTTCGGCTTCGGGATCCACTCGATGTGCAGGCGGCAAGTGGATGCCTTCTGGGGTCGGCCGTTATCCACTGCCTTGATCTGAAAGCATACGGTTCAGAAAATATATGGTAATCATCTGTAAGATATACATGATAATGATCTGTAATGCAGTACTCACTAAAACATGACTAACGTAAGCATTTTTACAAAGTGCTCAGACCCCTTTAATAAAGTCAGATCAATTCGGGTCTCAGTTTAAACAAGCAGTTCTCTTATTGCTGTTCTACTGTATCCCTACAAGTCTGTAAGACGGTGGAAAAGGCTACCATTTACCTTGGTTACCAGTTAGTACTTGGTTTAGTTTAACAATCTGTTGGTCAGTGTCAAACAAGTGTCATAAATATAAAAAATAATCGACTGCACTTCTTGACACTTAATTGATTTTACAGGTTAATTGATTTTACAGGTTAATTAAATGGCTCGCCATTGATTTGTAAGTGTTTATATTCACTGGATATTCTTGTTGATCTGCATTCATTTTCCACTTCTTCATTTGAATGACATAAAACATCTTCATTTGAGATTTGAATGACATAAAACAATGACTGTTAAAACATGGCGTCAAGGACAACAAAGCTTGGCTCCGAACACCTGCTCGATGTGACTGATGACTGATATCTTTGAGGACAGTGACTCAAAGAACAATGCTTGCCAACAATCCCTTTGGAAGTCATGATAGAAATAATGAGTACTTATGATACTCAACACATACATAACCATTTACATCATATTCAAAATCTACTCTTGGTGTCTTAGCGGATTTTCAGCTAAATCTGTTCTTTTTGCCGGACTCACCGTGAGGATGTCGTATTCACCAGCTGAGGAAAACCTCTTAGACGACACGAGGCCTGTTTTGGGCTCGATGAAGAACTTTCCCTGCTCGTCTCCATCCTCGATGCTGTAGGAGATCTCAGCGTTGGCTCCATGGTCCCGATCTGAAGCGATGACTCGATACACAGGCTCTCGACGCATCGAACGCTCCTTCTCCACCTTCTCCCGCTCTGGCAGTTTGATTTTGTAGACCTTTTCCATGAAGATGGGTCGGTTGTCATTCTCGTCTAACACCTGCACGATTACACGTACCATAGTGGAACGGGCTGGTATGCCCTGATCGGTCACAGTTATCTGTCGAGGAAGAGGACAAAGGTGAAGCTTAAAACTAGGGGTTGGTCCCTTCTGTAGTTAACAGCTTCCTGAGCTATCCTTGTGGAACAGATCTGAGGGCAGAGTTCAGACAAAAGAACCATCTTAAACACCCCCATGAGAGGTACAAATGAAAATTTTCGCTTGAGGTACAATAAGTCTGATTTCAAAAGCAGGACTATATCCTCTCTACCCCCTAACTAAAGGTACACTTTACCTTTGACAAAGATACACACACTTCCCTTTTAATCTGAAAGAAAGAAATGATCCCGATGCCTTGATTACCATATTTCTACACTTCATGCCCAGTTCTGTGGCTTGCTCATGGACAATTCAGCACCCGGTAATTGGACGGGTCCTCAAGTGCCTGTCCGTGGAGAACCAGAGAAACATGAACAAGTCTCGGTAATGGACTCAGACTTTCAGCCATTAATGTGTAATTCTGCCAAAATGGACTTTTTTTGGTACAATTGATCCCTCTCATGTCAAATAACCCTAAAACCCAGAAGACATCTGGTGTCAAATTGGACATTTCCAATTAGAGAGAAAACAAGATCAGGGTGCAGCAAATTGAGAAAGTGAGCGATGGGACAATAATAGACTGTCTGCACGATGCTGTCTCCAGAGGGTAGGCCAATTGAAAACGTTTGTTAAACGTGGCCAGAATTGATCCGACTAAAAAAAAAAAAAAATCACATTCTCAGCTTCTTTTGACAAATCTTTTGCTAATTCAACTGCCTGCCAAAACGGAAGCAATGCCCCTGGTGATTAGCTGTCAGATATTTTACAGAGACACACAGCTAAGTGAGACCTCGAGGTAGGTGAAACGAAAAAGCTGTTATGCACTTCGGAGCTTCAGAGTGACAGTTCCTTCTCTACTGCCTTGTCCCAAGAGATGGTGTTAATACCTCAGAGAAAAATTTTACTTTCACACACACAAAAAAAAAAACAGGATGAAAACTAATTGGTCTCGCTGATCAATGAGTTCTTAAAAATAACAGATGCTTGTGGGATACTTTCAGGGTTCAGGGATTGTTCGTTTAAGCATTAATCCAACAAGACACAACTTACAGTGCCAATGTAAGACTATTCCTGACTTTTGACGGTAAATAAGTAAAAACTAATTTACGTATTACTGAATAATTGGATTGGGCACGGTGGCTTTGTGGTTAACACGTTCGCCTCACACCTCCAGGGTTGGGGGTTCGATTCCTGCCTCTGCATTGTGTGTGTGGAGTTTGCATGTTCTCCCCGTGCCTCGGGGTTTCCTCCAGGTACTCCGGTTTCCTCCCCCGGTCCAAAGACATGCATGGTAGGTTGATTGGCATCTCTGGAAAATTGTCCGTAGTGTGTGAGTGAATGAGAGTGTCTGTGTGCCCTGTGATGGGTTGGCACTCCGTCCAGGGTGTATCCTGCCTTGATGCCCGATGACGCCTGAGGCACAGGCTCCCCGTGAGCACAGGCTCCCCGTGACATGAGGTAGTTCGAATAAGCGGTAGAAAATGAATCAATGAATGATCAATCGTGTTGTGTACGTGCAGCTAATATGAAAACTGAGCGAAAAACTCAATCAAATCCAAAATATCAGGGCATCGCAAAATGCTGAATTTTAATAGCACACAGAGTTCCAAAACTTTTTTGTTCAGTATCACTAAAATACTGAAAACTTTGTGTTTTTGTAACTACGTGTCCTATTACATCCATATTTTTGCAGAGCTTGACTATTTGGGATTTTATTACATTTTGGAGTGCAATTTTGTTTATGTTGTCCTCAGCATTTTTTTAAACAAAGACCAATCAACCATCTGAAAGTCATATCGACTGTAAACACATCCAGGGGTGTGCTGTATTGTTTACGTCAATATCGGGTATTAGACAACAATTAGTATAAATCGAGTAATATAATGAGTATGAAATATGATAAAATATTCCTCATTGGGATGACTGGAGCAGATGCTCAGGATATTTGTAGTTATTATTTTAGGACCAGAGGATAATATTTTAGGATAAGAGGATTGTCTCATTTAAATAATACGCTCTTGTGTAAAAATATATAATTATTTAAAAACAACAACAACAACAAAAAAAACTCTAAATATATCTCCACTTGGAGGGACGAGGTTCAAATCAGGTTCTGAAAATAAGCATTTGGTCTGGAATAATGCCACCTAGACCTGGGCATAAACATACACACACACACACACACACACACACACACATACACAAATACACACAAACACACACATAAACACACATAAACACACACACACAAATACACACACAAACACACACACACAAACACACACACACAAATATACACACACAAATTATTTGTGTGTGTGTATTTAATATACATACACAAACACACACAAATACACAAACACACACATAAATACACACAAACACACATACAAATATACACACACACACCTCATGGAGAGAACGATCGCCTGGAGCAGTTTAAGTTTAAAAAAAATTATCTGGAGAAATGGAAGCCCAAAGTGTATGCAGCAGCTCCTCCACGAGACTCGTCACACACCATTTGGTTCAGAAACCGATTAATGGTGTAACGTGTTGTCGTCTTTCAAAGCCGTTGTTTTCTGACCTGCTTCCATAGGAACATGATTAATTAATCCGGTTAGTTCCAACAATATTAATTAACCGAGTTGCTTCTAACTAGCCACAGTGCATCTGTGTGTGTGTGTGTGTGTGTGTGTGTGTGTGTGTTGGGGGGGGGGGGGGGGGCGGTGGTTAATGGCTCAGTCAGTCCCGGTTTATGGAAATGCAGCTCCAGATCAGTAATTACAGCAAGACAGAACATCAATTATACGAAAACAAATTTCAGAACACAGACTCGCTCCAATTAGTCCGACACTGAAGGAGGATGAGGGCGGATGCTAGAACTGATTATTACTGAGGTGTGTGTATGAGTAGAGGCACCACATAGAGACAAAACATCCCGCAATCACCGCCAGATCTGACCCAGAAAGTACAGCACTTAGAAAGAAAAGAAAAAAAATAATCTGATAAAAAGTCTGGAAATAAAACAGATCTTGTCAAACGAGAGAAGAGAAATCGCTCTGATCCGAGCAGCCAGCCAGGAACGCGGGAATCTTTTCCAAGAATTTTAACTGATGAGTCAGATCTGGGAAGCACTGAAGCAGAAGCGTCAGACTGGAACGTCGGAGAGACAGAGAGAGACGAGTATCTACACTGTTCTAAAAGAATATACAGTAGTTTCCTTCTGTTTCCTCACAGACTGCTTTTATTTAAAAAAAAAACCTTTTATTTTTTCCTGTAATTTAGTAGTAGAAATTTCCCATCTGCTGGTTAAATGTGCTATGACATGACAGCTCCCAATTCAGGAGCCTTTTTAATCACAATTTTCACTGTTAATGTGCCAGATGGTCAGGATGAAAATTATTATTATGTGCTAAAACCAGAAAAAAGGCCATAAAAAAAGGATTTAATTATTACAGGACACAAAATTTAGAGATGATAATTTGATAATTATGTATCATTGCCTTGTTTTTGTTGCCCTATTATCACTCGAGGAAGTTTAAATTTATTTGTTTTTTATTTATATATTTTATCGCCTACGCCTCGCTCTCAGACGACTCTCACAGCTGATCCACCGACAACAATCCACCTCCACTGCTGAATAAAATCTCAACAAACTATACAGGATTCCTAATAATCCCCAGACCCGGAGATTTACGGGAACAGAAAACGTGAAGTGGGCGGAGCTAGCCATTAGACAAGAATTGAGCACAATTTTAATTTATGCAAACGAGATGCAAATAGTTATGGAAGAATTTTTTCTGTGAGTCAGATCAATGACTTGACTCACCAAAAAGAGTCAACTGCTTAACTGACTCTTGGCTGATTTTGTGCAAAGCTGGATGAATTTTTTTTAAATAAATAACGTATTTGGACACAAGGATACATCAATCAGAAGTCTGATCAGGATCGAGAGGATAGTTTCGCTGTTTGCACAGACGAAGGTCTGAATGTTTATCTTGTTTAAAAAAAAGTGAAAGCAAGAAAAAAAATTCCTCAAATCTCACTGATATGTTTATAATCTGAGACAGAATTGGCTTTCATTCAGACAAGAGACGCCACATATTTCTGTCGCACATATGCTCTCGCACATATGCGCGCGCGCGCGCACACACACACACACACACATGCACACACACAAAAAAAAATAACCTTTTAGGTGTCCACCCCTCCCTTTTTCCGCACCCTGGAGGGACGGACATCAATAAAGGACTTCCTGTTGTCAAACTCTAACCAACCGCTGCACCAGGTCACACCGATATAATCACACTGACCACCAGAGGAGAAGGGGGGGGGGATTGGGGGTTACAGCATTATTTCCATTAGTCTGTTCTATTTTTCCATTACTTAGCAAGAGATTAGTGTGAGAGACAGATGAAGATATATATATATATATATATATATATATATATATATATATATATATATATATATATATATATATATATATATATATATATATAAAGAGGCGGAGATAAAGGTAACTAAAAAGCCATAGCAGATGGATTGAGAGGGAGGACAAAATAGATAGATACAAAGGTTAAAAAGGATGATGGAGAAAGAAAGAAAGAAAGAAAGAAAGAAAGAAAGAAAGAAAGAAAGAAAGAAAGAAAGAAAGAAAGAAAAGAAAGAGATTGTAGTCCTCCTGGTTTCTCTTTCTTTCATCAGTTCTTCAGTGAGTGTGATGGCAAGCCAAAACAACACACACAAATGCCACATCACTACCACTCACACTAGATAGAGAGACAGATAGAGAGAAAAGACCAAAAGAGAGAGAGAGAGAGAGAGAGAGAGAGAGAGAGAGAGAGAGAGAGAGAGAGAGAGAGAGAGAAAAGCTGCTCAATTAAAAGTCCACAAGTTTAGACAGCGGCTGGTGGTTGATTGATACTTCCTGTTCTGGCCTGTCTGATCCAGCACCGGAACACCGAGAAAGAACAAAGAACCACACACACACACACACACACACACACACACACACACACACACACACACACACACACACACACACACACACACACACACACACACACACGGCTGATATCTGAATCCCGTACAAAAGCAATTTTGGCTGTTGGTATGGGAGGTGGGAAAAGGAATCTCTCTTTCTCTCTTTCATGTTTCTTCATACATTCTTTTGTGTCTCCTGACAAAACCCCATTCGTTCCTGCTGAAGGAATTTACACACGTGTGTGAAGTAAAACCTGTGAACAAGTCACCAACTAATGACCAGAGAGCACGAGAAAAGATCAAAAAGGAAAACAGAAAGAAAAGCAAACTCAGGAAGAGATTAAGATGAGGGAATAAAACAAGTTACCTAAAAAAGCTAAACAAATAGAAAGAAAGAAAGACTTATTGTCTTTCAGAAGCTGTGCAGAAGTTAATTGGTGGATTAAAAGGGATGGAGTTACCTCCAAGATGTGCTCGTCTTGTTGCTCTCTGTCCAGTTTGCGAGACGTAGTAGTGACAAGACCTGTGGGGAAAAAAATAAAAATTAGCTAATCAGCCCAAAAATTATGCGTTAGCATAAAATCCTGACAAAACAGAATCTGAGATTCTGGTGAAACAGAAATTTATTCACACACACACACACAAAACTTTGTCTTACTAGCCTCTGCTTTGTTACAGCAGTGATAAGAACAGGTAACAACTATGTTTGCTAGCTGGCTATTTAGCTAGTTATGATTGAAAAACTCCTCAGATGTAGCAGCTAGCTAAATTCACCAAACATTATTTCAAGAAGAAAAAATTCCAGAGGAAATCTTTGCCAGGATCATTTTTTGGGACCTACACACGGGGAAGCAGACAGAACTGTCAAACGTCTGTGTTTTGCACGCAAACACACACACACACACACACACACACACACACACACACACACACACACACACACACACACACACACACACACACACACACACACACACAGAGACAACATGAGAAATACTGCAAGTGTGTGTTTGCGGTGCCACAGAGAGGTCAAGAAAGGTCTCAAAACGGGACTTAAACACACACACCCATGCCTTAAAATAATTTCCTGAACCACACACCCACACACACACCCACACACACACACACACAGTTTCTAAACACCCTGTAGTTTACAAGCATGATCTTTGCCAACACCTTTTCAAGCTTCGTTTGACTTTGCCAGCACCGTTTTAGCCACTGTATGATTTGATGGTGGAGTAGAGACAGACAGATAGAGAGACAGACTGATTGAGACAGATAGACAGAGTTAGAAAGAGAGACAGAGTGAGAGACAGATAGATAGAGACAGACTGATAGTGTGACAGACTGAAAGGGAGACAGACAGCTAGTGAGACAGACTGATAGAGACAGACAGACAGAGAGACAGACAGACAGATAGTGAGACAGTCTAATTGAGACAAAGAAATAAAGAGACAGACAATTAGAGAGACAGAGAGATACAGTATAGACAGAGAGATAGAGAGACAGACAAAGAAAGTAAGAGACAGAGATAGAGAGATAGAGAGACAGACTTATAGAGACAGACAGAGAGGCAGACAGATGGAAAGACAAACTGATATAGAGACAGAGTGAGAAAGAGAAAGGTGGCGATAGAGACACAGAGAGATAGAGATAGAGAGAGAGAGAGAGAGAGAGAGAGAGAGAGAGAGAGACAGTGTGAAAGACAGAAAAGCTAGAGGGAGACAGATAGAAAAAATGACACACTGGAAGAGAGAGACAGGCAGTGTTCCAGCTCGTCTCTCTTGTGCATAGCGTGGCGTTCTCAGTAATTGTAGGATGGAGGAGGCAGAGCGTCACCGCGCTGTCTGATTAGTGCCGAGAAAACATTCTGAAAACCCCAAAATCCAGACCTCTCACGCACACACACACACAAGCGCGCGCACGCACACACACACACACACACAAGCGTGTGTACACACACAACAAACCCTAGGAATAACCAAGCCACAGCCCGCCCCTTACCATTATAAATAACCCAGTTAGTCTCTCTCTCTCTCTCTCTCTCTCTCTCTTTTCCAAAATGGCGGATATAACTTGCATGCCGACTTTTTAGATGCTAAGAGTAAGCTAGCTTAAAACTGCAGCAGGTAGTACACTGTCTTTAACTTGTAATGGATAGAGTAAAGAAACAGTGATAGTGAAACAGGTACAGAAACATCCGTAATGTCAACATTTCCTTCAGGTTTGTTGAAGAATGCTTTTAAATTACACTTAGCATTCAGATGCTAACAAACTTTTCCATAATGAGAAACATTTCTCTCGACTAAATTTTGTTTACATGATGGTTAGTGTGTAAACTAACCAACCACCATCTCCACTTGGTCTACCAGGTCCACTTGGACTCTATGATACTAAGAGGAGATCTGAACCCCATGTGATCCATGTGAACATTTGTTTGACTGTATATTTGTAATCACACCCTCTAGTGTCACCCATATGAGGATGTTGAGGATGCTACACACAGCTCGTGAATTCACTTGGGAACAGTTAGCATTAGCTACAGTAGCTAACTAGCCTTAGTTTTAGTTTCATCAGTTATTAATCATTAACTCGTTTAAATAATTTTCTTTTCCCCAAAAAAGCTCTGTTTTAAGTTTCTATTTTAAATTTACAGCTCTTTAATCACATTAAAGTTTCTTTTTAATCATCAGACTTATATGCGTTTGGCTTGAGTCCACTAATCTATGGCGAATATTTTTGGACATATTTAAAAAGTCTTGTAAGGGATAACACACACACACACACACACACAACACAGTGTGAGGAGTTACAAAGATTAGACCTATGATGATGGAGAAGATTTGAAATGCTTTTTTTTTTTCCAAATCCATGTTAGTCGTGCAAGATAATTATAGCAGCGGTAGACTCTGTGTGTGTGTGCGCCTATGTGTGTGTGTCTTTTCAAATCTGAGGTGTTCCTCAGCCTTTGGGAGGACACACACAAACCCGGGCCTCGAGAGATGCCCCATAACTCCGAACCACAATCCATTTCTTCCTCCGAAAAAATAGCCTCGTCCTCTGGTGTGGGCCAGGGATAATTACAGCTTTCTCTCCATAGCGGAAAGAAAAACAAAAAAGTAAGAAAGAAAAAAGCAAATGTACTTGACTGGGAGAGGAAAAAAACAAGAGAAAGAAACAGTTGTTATCAGTCAGGATGGCGCTGTGTTAGCAGCTAGCATCTCCTCAGCGGTTCGAATGCTAAAATCATCCAAATAAAATACCATGTACAGCATTCCTTTGAACTGACAGGAATTAGCATCAAGGATGTTAAAAACCTTACTATGCTAGCTAGCTAATACACCAGCATCTTCACTGCTAAAATACAAAAATATTTCTTCATTGTTAGCTGTCTTGTGTCTCTCCCTGGCTAGCTTACTAAAATATCTGTATCGCTATACTAACAAGAGGTAGCTTCCTAAAATATCATGTCATCAGCCAATTTCATTCTGGTTTCCTTTGCTAAATCTGTCACCAAGCTAGCTGTCTAAAAGTAATCAATAGACATCTCCTTATGTGGTGTGTGTTTAAATATCGAGTTGTGTTGTTGCTAACATCTAAAATATCACTCCTGCATCAACAAACAAACAAACAAACAAAAAAACTATTATCGTTTTCTCATGGTGATATATCTGTCTCTCTTATACAGTAGAGATGAGCTTGCTAAAGCATTATCTTGTATCATCTTGTGGCTAGCGCATTCTAGCTAAAATATCTCTTTGTAGTAACATTTTCTAAGCTTTACATTGTTGAATTTCCTTTTCTAGTTAACTCTTGGTTGTAAATCCAAACAACATTAGGCATAACATTATACTCTGCTGTGTGTGTGTGTGTTTGTCTTGCTGTCTTGTCCTGTGACGAAAGCCTGCTATCTGGCAAAAACTAGCTGTTCCACCCAAGCCCATTCTGTTTCTGTTCGCTAAATCTGTACAAAATGGCTATGTTGCCACCGATCTCCATTAGCCTACACAATTCTGTTTGTGATGAGTGTGTACATGTGTATCACAGCACTATAGCGTCTTGTCTTTTGCAGTGGAAGTGCACAGCCCACGGCTAAACACCTATTCTCTGCTTAAACGAGAATGCGTTTAACCTCCGATACACTCTGTGCACTCGCTTCTAATTGTAGCTTCGACCCACTGATGAAACATCTCAGGGGGAATTACGAAAGACAGCAACCGAGAGAAAGAGCAAAATAACGAGCTGGGAAAAGGGTTAGCGTAAGACCGCCCAATTAGCATAAGGATAAAAGACAGCACTGTGCCATTTGCTTATTATATATTACAATTTGTTTTCTAGAGCGTTATTTACTTTACTCACACATCAGACACACTGGTTGCCTGAGTAGCAGTATGAGAAATGCTAGTTAGCTTCAGGCTAGCGAAAACAGGCACTAAACTTTCTGATTCACAAGTGAGAGCAGAGTTTACTCTTTCTCTCTCACTCTCACACACACACACACACACACTCAAACACACAAACTAAAATCTGGGCCAAGATCCTGAATTCCTCACTACCTACACACTCACACCTTAAAAAACGACAGTTTAGGAGAGAAAATGGAAAGAAAGAAAGAAAGAAAGAAAGAAAGAAAGAAAGAAAGAAAGAAAGAAATAAAGTATGTAAGTAAGTAAGTCATTGCGGGAAGTGACCCACAGGAAGTTGTTAAGTACTTCCTTTCTTTTTGAGTCCCTTCTTTCTTTCCTTTATTTCTCCCCGTTTATTTCTCTTTTCACACCTTCTTTTATTTCTTTCTGTTTGTCAGCCGAGGGCCAGCAAACGAGTGGAGACAAGCCGTGTTCGGCATTCGGCTCCTGAGATTTCTTCGCTCCTTTCCCTCGTGGTGTATTTTTATAAATGAGAAATTTAAAATGAGAACTAAAGCATGCAGTAAATGTGTGAATGATTAGTGGGAAATGTCACATGAGAAGCATACAAAATGTTTTAAATTATAAGTTGCCGATTTAGGACATTGAGAACGGATTTGTGATTTTCTGTGTTTACGTAAAAATGACTTTTGTCAGGAAATGAGCTGCACATTTTGGCCAGATTCTCCTCCTCCTCACGAAATTCAAATCAGGTGCCTGGGACCTTCACAACCACCTGGACTGAATAAGTAAACAAGTAAACAAGCTACATATAAAAACCCACATACAACCTCGCTCCAAATCACAGACTTTATTCTGCTCCTGCCTGAGAGTTCTGTATATTCCCCCGTGTTCCTCTGTAGCACTGCCAGTGGTCCTGCCTCTCTGTTTGAGTGTGTAATTACCGAGCCTCGGCCCCTACGCCATTAACCCTTTCACAGCCGAGCAGAGGAGAGACAAACATACACCAGAGAACCTTCATAAGATGGAAAGAGAAGAGAAGAGAAGAGGAGAGGAGAGGAGAGAAGAGAAATAGAGCAGGAGAGAAGAGAAAGATAGCTTGATGGAAGCAGGGTTTGGTGGATGAACATCACAATATTCCACCTTGGTTCTTCTCATATTTAGATAACAAAGAGAAAGAGAAAATATGTATTATGATGGAGAAGAAGCTGTGGAAAGCACAGAGCTTCTTCTATCCATCTATTCATCCATTTTCTGTTCTGCTGCTCCTACATAGGGTCATGAGGAATCTGGTGTCCCTGGACATGAGATGCCAAAACATAACGGACAATTTCAAGATGACAATCGACATACAAGCCATGTCTTTGGACTGGGAAGGAAACCAGAGAACCCTGAGGAAAGCACAGGGAGAACATGTGTACCCCAACCACCCAGGGCTCAGGCGGGACTCAATCCACCAACCCCAGATGTGCAAAGCAAACATGCTAACCGCCACCATGCCCACTAAAGCTGCTGATTATTTTTGTTTATTAAATTATATAACAAAACACTGCTGCTTGGTGTCATTTCTCATTTCGTGACATGCAACCTCGCCAATCTCGGCTAGAAAATCAATTTGTTCACACCCAAGGTCACGAAGTGTTCTCATATTGATCAGAGTATTGACTAATGCTAACAAGCGATACTCCTCCTTTTCAGAGCTCCTTGTTAATTCAGGGAACCTGAGAACGTCAACATTTAGCTTAAGAAACGCTCAAAGTGAATATGACACCAAAATGTCAGGAACATCCACATTTACCTCAGATATGTTGTTAAATTACTAATAAAATATGCAATATCAATGATAGTTAGCTAGCTAGCATATAGTTAGCATCAACATTTACCTTACATTTTTCTTCAGATGTGTTAAAAAGTTGCTAATAGTTGCTACATGGCCAAAATTACACTTTAATTACATTTAGCAATAGACTTTGAAGAGAAATGTGAGAATTTCTGTGTCAGATTTAGATCAACCTTCAGAACATGAAAATAAAATAAAGACAGGTTTTGGTGTCTAAATTGTAATTAAAATGTTTATGGATATTGTTTCCATGTTACTACAATGTTTTATATTTTTATTCAGAAACCACATTAGCAAGCCTGAGGCGATGTCCAGCTCTATGCAGCTGCTTAGCACAATGCTAAAACAAAGGCTTTTGTTACTCTTTAGCTTGTTCTTATTCTAGGGAACGTTACTCTAGGAAAAAGACGTATTATTTTTCAATCAGTATATCTGAACTGAAATTTGTGAAATTCTTCTGGAATTCCCCTCAATGCCTTTTATAGTCTACCCGAATTACAGGAAGGGAAGAAACCGTGAGATTGCTTATCCCTTTCTCATGACTTTTCCAACCTACCCTCCACACACACACACACACACACACACACACACACACACACACACACACACACACACACACACACACACACACACACAGAGTTGTTTTATTAACCCACATGTTTGCTGCTCTCCTTTACATAGTTAATGTTCAACTACACCAACACCCACTCAACTGTTTTCTCTCTCTCTTGTTCTCGCTCCCATTTCATTATCCTGGAAAAAGGCCAAAGGAAAGGGGAAAGAGAGAGAGAGAGAGAGAGAGAGAGAGAGAGAGAGAGAGAGAGAGAGAGAGAGAGAGAGAGAGAGAGAACACAGTCCCTTATTTGGCCTGAAAACACACGTCAGGTCCAAAGCCTATGTGAACCCCTGGACCACACAGGAGCACTACTAACCTCGCAGGAGAAAATAAATCTTTTTTAGTTATCAGCACAAAATACTGACTTTAATAAACAAAACATTATAATTCTACATTAAAATACAGTGTAAGAGTGATCCTGAATTACTGATATTGATCAAAATGTTTACAAATACTGCCTAGCTATAAAGCTAACTAGCATAATGCTAGCTTATTAAAGTAGAGTTTCTTGCTAAGCATGTGACACTCAAACAGTAGCTTAATGTTCTGTTCGGCATAAAGACTATTAACCTTGTGACCCTTTGGTAAAAATGTAACACAAGCTCCGCCCCTCGACCCAGAGATGCACATCGTAGCATGTTAATGTCTGTAGAAAAGATACGGTTAGTAATGCATGTTTAGTTCATTTGGTGTGAATAACTCCTGATACTGGTAATCTGTTAGAGTTTATAAAGTTTGGTAGGTGGTTAGGATATTTCGGTTTAAAACTTTTCTCCAACACACACACGTATGCACTCGGAGACCTATTTGCACCTCAATGCTGCTCTTAGTCCTCACAGCAAGGATTAAACATTCAGAGCAAGTCCATTTTGAGAACATATAAAATTCCCACAGAGAAGTGAGTGAGAGAGAGAGAGAGAGAGAGAGAGAGAGAGAGAGAGAGAGAGAGAGAGAGAGAGAGAGAGCTAAATGGGGCTTTTCAAAAATACAAGGCTTTAAAAAGAAACTAGCAAGGCTCCTCTTTCAGGGTCAGCATGCTAGCTCCAGCAATCTCTCCACACTACAAAACATGACATCCCAGAATGGACAAATGATGATGGTACATTACCCACAATGCACCACAAGGCTCCTTGTCTGTGCTAACTGTGGACTGAAGATGGCGAGATATTTGTGGCCTATTCAGAGAAAGGACTGTGTGGTTTGGGACACATCCATAATGAACCTACTGTATAAAGCTGACAATGATCTTTATCTAGCCTAGATAATGATGATGTTGTGTGGTTTGGGACATGTCCATAGTGGACTGATGATGATAATAATGACGATGATGCGGTTTTACTGCAGATTTTTTTATTTGGGACACAACCGCAGTAGACTGATGATATCGAGATGGACATATTGTAAGCATATAGAAGATAGTTTAAGATTTGGGACAAAGCCATAGTCTAATAGATATAGATATATAGATATAGATATAATTACAACGTGGCCAATATTGGATTTGGGACACAGCCACAGCGGTAGTAGAAGTACTTGGATGTTTACAATGGTCTTTCTTCCTCCATCTCTTTCTCTCTGGCCAGAGTGGGTTGTGTAAAAGCTCTCAAATAGAAACTGGCTCACTCTGAACTGATGTGAGATCAGATTGAATCAGACTGTGCCAGACTAAGAAGAACTGCTGGAGAATGAATACTCTCTCT
Source organism: Tachysurus fulvidraco (assembly GCF_022655615.1). NCBI lineage: Eukaryota > Metazoa > Chordata > Actinopteri > Siluriformes > Bagridae > Tachysurus > Tachysurus fulvidraco. Next base: position 15,951,388 of record NC_062524.1, on the reverse strand, counting down.
CTCTCTCTCTCTCTCTCTCTCTCTCTCTCTCTCATAAAAACACACCATAACCCCACATTTAGGAATACACTTAAATGAGCTATTTGGTGCAGCTAATAATTATTGGATGAGCTAAATTAAAGGCTGCTGCACACAAAATGCTAACGTTGCTAATAAAAATAAAGGTAATTAGATGAACCAATAGGCCTGAATCTGTGGTTAAAAGGCACTCGCAGTTCTTTTCAGTGATAACAGATCACAACACTTCAATTCATAACAATTTACTCTATGATTACTATTTACTACCTGAACAGAGGGCTGAGAGGGACTGAGTTACATTTTTTTCTTCTCTGTGTTTTTAAATCTTTAATGCTTTATCACCTTTTCTTCTGAACACAGCTTCGTCCACAGCCCTGGAGGTCGAAGACAACGCTACAATGCTGCCTATGTAGGCACCCTACCTTCAAGTGGAACAGGGTTCAAACAGTTCCTCGAGTTTTGTCAGTTTCACCTTAGCTAACTTGTTTACTCTACAGTACGATTTCTTCCTAACAAAGGATTTTCAGGTTTGTCAAATATATATTTGGATTGGTCCTGAATTGTACATTGTTATTTACTGACAACAGTATTTACTAACAACAGTAAGTAGTTTTTTTGGTGTTTATTTATTTATTGTATATTTTGAGAAGAAGTGAGTTATTATTTAGACATGATTTTGTTATTGTCAGTGAAAAACATTTTCGTAGTTTCAGAGCTCTAACCTGTTAGGTCTTGGTTTATTTACCCTGAATTTGTTAGCATTAATTTTGTGGCTGGCTGCACTCACCAGTCTTGGCGTCAATGCTGAAGAAGCCCTGTGGGTTCCCACTGCTGATCTTGTAGCTCAGTTTGTCACTGGAGCGAGTGTCGGGGTCGAAGGCGTCGATCTGGATGACCGAGACGTCTTTGGGTGAGTTCTCCATGACGGAGGGGTAGTACACAGGCTCGGAGGTTTGCGGCGCATTGTCGTTTACGTCCTGCACCTCGATGTAGATCTCTACGAAGGAGGACAGCGGGACAACGCCATCATCACTGGCGTATACCGTCAACCAGTAGTGTGGCACCGACTCACGGTCCAGCAGCTCCAGAGTGTGGATAACTCCTGGGGCAGAGAGAGAGAGAGAGAGAGAGAGAGAGAGAGAGAGAGAGAGAGAGAGAGAGAGAGAGAGAGATGAGAGAGAGGTTTCATTCAACACAATTTCAACACCATAACATCATAAACCCCCACAACTGCTCCCTGGGCACCGCAACATAAATGGCTGCCCACTGCTCCGGGTGTGTGTTCACGGTGTGTGTGTGTTCACTGCTGTGTGTGTGCAATTTGGATGGGTTAAATGCAGAGAACAAGTTCTGAGTATGGGTCACCGTACTTAGCTGTATGTCACTTTCACTTCACTTATTTAAACTTAAATTTGAGTGTACAAACAATTCAAAAGTGTCATTTCATTCGTATTGCTGAACACAGCTACTTGTTATTGCATCATAAAATATAAGAACCAATCATTTTACAATATGCAAATGAAGAGAACAAGACAAAAAGGTTCCTCAGAGCTGGAGCTGTTTACAATTTGCATATTCATAAGCATACACATTTTTTAACTTTTTGGTATTATATGCCCTTTTTTTAAAAAAATCTGAAATGTGTTTTTTTTGGTGAAAACAAACTTCTGCTACTCAACATGTCCCCTGCTGACTGGTTATAATATTTGTTGTTACGTAGAACTTGTGTTTAAGGAATTGTTTCAAGATCCCCAGCTCAAACCTGAACAGCTGGTGGTGACATCAGAAACCCCAATCCAACTGGTGGTTTCTTTTTGTTTTTCTTATTTGTATTGAAAACACACCCCTTCCTGAACGAATTGATATTATCTTGTGATGTCACGAGATACTATAAAGATCACGATGCTGTGATGCTTTGGGGAATCAGACAGAGACCGGAATTGAACAGACATCAAAAATGCAAAATAACAAAAACAAACAGAACAGGCCTCAAGTATGAAAAATTATGACATCATGATAATTTGTATACAAATTTTTCGTATACAACTTTTCGTGTTGAAATCATGCTGCTCTGTTTTAAACCCGTCACCAAGGTGACAACATAAGGAAAGGGTTAAAGATTCACCCGAGTCATCAGAGGCCATTTGGCTCTCAGCTGTGTCAACAAGGCACCTATTCACAGCAATCCAGGAACGAGAAGGGGCGGAGAGAGATAGAGAGAGAGAGAGAGAGAGAGAGAGAGAGAGAGAGAGAGAGAGAGAGAGAGAGAGAGAGAGAGGGAGTAAATGGCAATCAGAGAGAGAGAGAAGGGAGTGGGGTGAACATTGAAACTTCTTTGTTCTTGTCCATACAAAGCGTCCTGACAAGACTGCGGTTTCATGTTACTTAGCGCAACCCTAAAAGTTAATTATATTATTGTTAAATGTCCGGGATAAATGTCCTCATCGCTATCACTTCTACACTCATATAAAGCAGGGTGTGTGTCTGCCACTGAGCGAAAGGACAGTGTAAAGTAAATGACGCTCCCTGGTCAAAGTGGATGCTGATGATACACTTCCTGTGACATCACCAACCCGTTTGACCATAAAGTCAGAAATAAAATAAAGCTGTGGTGGCAGTGAGTCTGCAACAGACCACAGGAAATTTTACATAACATGAAACATGTCTGGACAAAAAAAAATATATGGACAAAAATTTGAGCTGTCATGTTAAAGAGGTCATGAACTTACAGAAATGTGCAGAATTTAGCTTCGTATTAGCTTTTATTTGATATAACAGCATTAGAAGAAAAGTAATAACAGTACCAAGAAAACATGTTTGCTTATGTATGCTTATGCTAACAGTGCTTAATTTGGACAGCTTCAAAAATGAGCTCTCCTATATGTGTTGTTGTGGTTTATTTTCTGTATGATTTGTCTGAATAGCGAGAAAAACATTGGTGATTGTGTCTCGGTTTTAAGTTGGGGATAAAAAACGATGTTCTGCTAAAAACACATCATAAACCGTGACCTTTCAGCTTCCACTGATTGTAGCAGCGGTTGTTGAACCCGTCCTCAAAGCTACAGCTGGTATCACTGTTTCGTCTCACATTACAAAACTCTGATTATATAACCGCTTGGAAATAGAAAAGCAGGTCAGTTCCTTTAAAAATGTTATGTCCTAGAACTGAAAGGTGAGATTCGAAGGAAATTCCATCTTAAACGCAGCCGCACGGCACGGTTACGCTTTGACCTTTGACCCGGATAACCAAGCCACAATCTCTATTACGGGGCTCCTGCATGTCGCACATTTGGAATCAATGACACTGTGTTTTTTTGTTTCTGGAAAAGAATCCTCCCGCTCTCCAGTTCCGTAACTCAACGACCTGCTCCCTGATTTTATTTCGGAAGGGGCGAGAAAAAAGAGAGGGGGAGAAAAATAGAAAAGAAAGAACGACAGGTTAGCTTCAGGCGATAATTATATTCGAAGCAGGAGGAGGAGAGGAGGAAAAGCTGGCTACAATATGCTCTGTGTTATTGAGTCCTCAGTGTCTGACGCTTCACTGATGGGAATGGCAATGAGCTCAAGAAGCAAGCGTGGGACACCAGAGAGCACACTGGAGTGTGTGTGTGGGGGAGAGAGAGAGAGAGAGAGAGAGAGAGAGAGAGAGAGAGAGAGAGAGAGAGAGAGAGAGAGAGCTAGAATGGAAAAGACAAAGTGAGAAGTATTAAAGGAATAAATGAGAAAGCCAGCATGCGATAGGAAAAGGGCAAAGAAGAATGTGTGACAAAAGAAAAAATCTAGTGCGAGAAGACAAAAACTAGCAGAAGGCTGAGAGAGAGAGAGAGAGAGAGAGAGAGAGAGAGAGAGAGAGAGAGAGAGAGAGAGAGAGAGAGAGAGAGAGCTAGTCTGGATTTGCCAACCGCCGTCCCCATGCATGAGCGCTCATCTAGATGTGGTGCGCGCACACACACCCACACACACACACACACACACACACACACACACACACACACACACACACACACACACACACACACACACACTCACAAGAGACTTGTCCCTCTGACTCAAAAGAGCCTTGCTTTTAGCCGCCTTCGGCACAGATGACTTCATACACACACACTGCAACTTTAGGCGCAAAAAAGTAGGTTGCCTCTATATTAAAAAAAGGCTCTTTCATTTTGCTCTACATCTCGTTCTACAATATATGCCACTGCTGTACGACACTGTATGCTAATTTGCAGTCTCATGTTGAGAGGATAAAAAAATATAGAATTTTTTTTTTTCCAAGAAGAAAATCTCTTCATGCTTGCTCTTAAGAAGACTAGTTTATACGCTCTGCTGCACCGTTGCTATGTACGTCTAGGAAGATTCCGACCTCTGACAAGAACAAAATAATGATTCGAATGACCCTCCATTAATTCCAGCTCAGAAAGTCAAGAGCTCTTTAAACCTGCTGCTCAATATCTTCTTGTGTGTGTTATGTTTTAAGCTAGGTATGCTCACAGGAATATTAGCACACTAGCACTGAAAATTCATTCAGTACGTTCACATTTCGACAAACAAATTCTCAGGAGAACATAGGTATTTGTAAATTTTTTATATCCACACACACACAAAAAGACCTCAAACAATTTCCCACTTACTATTAGGATAGTACCAGAGGTGGGAAGTAACGGAGTAAAAATACTTCGTTACTGTACTTAAGTACATTTTTCTGGTATCAGTACTTTACTCCACTATTTATTTTTTACTCATTACATTTTTACACAAATATCTGTACTTTTTACTTCTTACATTTTCAAAACGAACTCGTTACTTTTAGTATTATTTCTTCTCATTGAGCGCTGTTTCCAGCCTATCATCCTATCATTGTGCGGCTTTTTCCCCATGTGACTGGTGTACTGTATTATTTATTGGCTATCAGACATAGACTAAGGATAGCAGAGCTAACAATGAGCAGCACACCTACAAAAGGAATGGCTAATGTTAATTCAGAGGGAGTCACCGATGTTAAAATAACTAACAACATGGCCATATATAAGGGAGATGTTTGAAATAATCGGCGTCAAAAAGGATTCCTGGTGAATGCGTTGCAAATTGTGTCAACCAGGGGCGGTTCTAGCCCTTTTTTAGGGTGGCTTCAGCCCCCTGTCTGTAATCTCCGCCACCCTAAAACTAGTATAATTTTTACTTTCATAAATAAACAATAAAAATTACGTTAAAATGCAGGACATGTCATCGATGGGAAAGAAAATTATTCATCAGTTTGCTCCAAGAGCGATTTTTTTTTTACTTTGCTTTTATTCCATATTTTATACCATTTTATACCATTAGCATAGCGCTATCCTGTCCTGTTCCTATGCCAGTGTTTTCTGAGGTAAGGTGTAGCCTTTTCTACAACCTTTTCGGCTGCAGGTATCTTATTCCTCACACAAATTTGTCTGAATCGTAGCAAGACCATAAACACATGATAAAAAAATATGAACTATTACATGATATGGACTTGAAGAATGGGGTAAGTGTTTGTTTCTAATCTCCTTAAATCTGCTCAATGCTCCGATGAGACTTTGGCCGCTCTTCAGCTTTCGTCTTAATTGTTTCTGATAAACCCTGTTTCTGGAAAAAGCACTGTTTGCTCTCTCTCTCTTTATTTCAGACACCCTGCTGAAGATAGAATATACAGTTTAATATTCAAAAAGTAATAATAAGTTGCCGGATGTAAAGACAGTGACTAAGAAATAACGTTTCAGAACTATTATAAAACAGAACATTGTTCATTTGGTTCGTTTAGATATTTTTTTGAGTGGAATCCAGGTTGACTCTGAGCCACTCCTTTAAATGAAAAGCTGTTGAGGAAGTTATGAAATTTGCCCCTAGGGTGCAAAAAAGGATGACAGAGTAATCCAACCTCTCTCTCTCTCTCTCTCTCTCTCTCTCTCTCTCTCTCTCTCTCTCTCTCTCTCTCTCACTCTCTCTCTCTTTTCCCTCTGTCTTCACTGTCTATGTCAGTCTTTTGTCTGTCCGTTTTTTTGCCCTGGGGAAAGACTTTTCACAGCCGCCTGAGCTTCTGACTGAACAATGAAAGAAATCGCTCGCACCGGTTTAGACCTGGCTGACCTCGTAACTGTGTGTGTGTGTGTGTGTGTGTGTGTGTGTGTGAGTGTGAGAGTATGTGTGAGGGTGTTTGACAGTAAGTTTTCATGTGTATGTGTGAGATAAAGAGAGTCTGTCCACTTTAATTAGTTCCCTTATTGGCGCCTTCGTGGCACTTTCACAATAGCTGAGCTGGCTGCAAACACACACACACACACACACACACACACACACACACACACACACACACACACACACACAGTTTCCAAGTGGCTTCATCACAACTGAGGAAATGATGTGAACATCCGGGGCTAAGTGTGGACAGGAATGTGGGAATGCAAAGTGGACAAGGGAGATCTTTCGGAAGCTCGATTGTATGCCCCAGTGGGAGACAAAAGCCTTGCAGCTCAGATCTAACATATGGCAGAAATGAATACTGAAGCTGTAGAATAGTCTACAGAATCATCAGCTACAGAAAATCACATTGCCCATGCACAAAAAAAATCTGGCACTCTTGCTAAATTAGGAAGCCAAAAAAGATTAGCAGGGTTGTCAAAAGGGGATTACGGTATGCAAAATCCTGTTTATCCTCTTGCTCTCATTTTCATATAGTAAGGAGTTAGAGTGAAATCCCAGGCAATATCATCCCTTTTTCTGGCAAGGAACAACATGTAATAAGCAGTGATAACTTTAAGCCTGCAAGGCAACTCCAGTTCTAGCTAAAACCGCTCCTCAAAATCATCTGTCCCCATGTCAGCTAGTCCCCAATGGTACCTTCGGTTACTATAATCTCACAGGACGCAATGGATTGGGGGTTAAAGTAAAGACACAATAGACGGCGGCTCAGAAGCACCACAGATGTGAAGTTAATGCGGATTATGTGTGTTTTCCTGGGGCTTGCATGCTAGACCTACGTCGGACCTTTGGCTTTGAACTCGCTTGGTTAATTCCCGGCTCATCTTTCCTGCATTCCGGAAGGTTCTCAGGCCTCAGGGGTCACAAGGTTTCCCATCATTTTCCTTCTCTCTGTGCACCTCAGTCATTGCCCATACCACAGGAATAGCTCAAATTCCTTTGCCGGAGTGAAGAGATCTTGAAGGGTAACCCAAGCCAAGCTTCATCTTGCCGCAGTACCCCCCTCTTCCTCTATCTCTTAAACTTAAATCATATCCCTGCCTCCATTCTGAGTTTTGCACCATCTATAAAAAGGCATTGCTTCTCCTTTCGTGATTAATGGTGTAAAACATTTAGCAGTATTTGACCCAGCCAGGAAAGACTTTCTGAAGTATCTGCACAGGCCTCGGAGATTTGCTTTATTGATTTTGCTTTATACCCGCATAAAATCCCTAGGAATACTTTGAAAAATAGGGTGACTTTCGGCGGCGTGACTTATCAGAGGGAAAATAGATGTGTCTTGCATGCAAATACAATAAGAATGTATAGAGAACAGTCATTAGGACGAATACACGTGTAGCATAGTGGTTTCTTCAACCGTCCTTGGCAAAAAAAAACCTCCCATGTGGCACTACCAAGGTTATCAGCTCTCGAGTGTGGATTGAGGAAATGTTTATCAACTCCAGTAACTGATGACTTCTACAAATATGCACTTCGCACAATCTTATCTTCCTGAACATCCTGCACAAGTGATTATAGTCCAGCAAACCACTGGAATGGACTCGACCACCCTGTTTCCGCTTCACGCTTGGCTGTGCCTCCTGTACACAGCAGTGGCCGCTAAGTGCTGGCAGTTACAACAACAGCTGGTCACATGGGAAAATTATGGGGGTGGGGGCAGAGGGGACAGAAATGGAGGATCGTAATAATTTCACAGGCTTAACAAAGCAGAGAAACGCGTCTCGCTCTACATATCTTGTTAATCTCATCATCTCAAAATAGGAGCCTTGGAGTGAGATAAAAATAAAAGCCTTCCGTAACTTCCATTAAGCAACAAACCCGGCTTTAGCGAACCAATAAGCGTTAACCTAGGTTGTAGACCGAGCACTTGTACAGGATGCTTGGAAAGAAAATACACAAAGACATGAGGATTTGAGAGACTTATCAAAGTTCAACAACAAAAAAAGATGAAAGTACGTCAACCTGGAGCATAGGATAAAGAAACAAGTGTAGGTGTAGAAAGAGGAAGTTCCTCCACGAATGAAGGGGAGTGATGCAATTAGAGCATGCCTGGTGGGACACAGTCTTTTTTTCCCCCATGCTGTTTCTTCCACCGACTCTGGCCTGTTAATTCCAGTTGAGAGGTCCTTTTGGGACTTGCCCAGACAGAGCTCATTGTCCAGGCACAGCTAATGTTATTTCAGAGGCCTTGAAACTGGCGTGCTAACGAGAGCCAGACCTTTTCAGTATTGACTAGCCTATTTAAAGGCTAGAGTCCACTCCAAGCTCTGGACCCTGTCCTCTGATAACAACCGCTCGGCTACTGCTATCACAACATTTTTATGAAGCATGAAATAGCTGCCCGTTGATGCTCTGCCCTCATCACTAGGAACTACCGCTAGTATTAGTGTGATAGGTCATGCTAAAGTGGCTCATTCTCCATTCTTGTGGAAAGAGTGATAAGATGGTGGAGTGAGAGAACGTTTTTCAAAGGGGTGCTGGGTTGACATTTTGAAAGCCCCACTGTTTTTATCCCCCTCACGCTCTCTTTTCTATTTATAAGCCGGCACTCCTTGGAGTATTTCTGCAAGGAAGGGATCAAAGGCGTTTTTAAATTGTGGCAGGGGTGGAAGGGTGGCTTGCCAATAAAACAGGGGAATAGGAAAGCTGCTCAGTTCAAAAGCCAGATGTGGAACTGTTGACTCTGCTCCTAATTACATCTTTATACGGCATTACTACAAACAGTGTGACTGTGCACTTAGCCATCGTCTGCAGGCCAGCTGCACCGAATCTCAGCAAGCAGTGTTGTGACTGGCTGTGACAAGCCAAATTAAGTCACAGCTAAATAGGAAAGAACATTCTGAATGTGCCAAGACTTACATGCAATACGGATTCAACGCTAACCGTCATGGTGCACCAGATTCTGATAGTAATGAAAAGTTAGAGAAGCAAAATTCACAGCATTTTTCTTAATTTCTGATTGATTTGACATTAAGGGTGATGGTTCTGATTTGATTGGTCTCCGGCCACGTTACGTCGGCGTGCTTGGTGATGCCGTCACATACACTTTGCAAAGAGATGAATCACGTTTTTTTGTGTTTGGGGAGCTTGCCATGTTTATTTCTGCCATCACTCCCTTCACGTTCGATTCTCGTTACGATCTGGAGAGCGTGACATCAAAGGGGCGAATAAGCTCCTGCGGCAGGGTGCCATCTGCCATAATAGGGATTTTCATTGCCAAGCACTGAACCGTGGCCTAAAGAGTACTGAGGGATTGTGGGTATCAATTTAAGAGCTAGTGGGTCCTATTAGTAGAAAATATGCTCAGATAATAAATGGCATCTAAACTCACGGGATTTCTTCTCAGGCACAACAAAAACCATTACTTTAAGGTGACATCTTTTTCTGAAAATACATCCTACACAATTTAATTCTACTTATTTTTTTTTAGCTCGCAAACTTCAAATCAATTACCCCTCGTTAAGGCTCATTAGCATAACCTGAGTGAAGCACCTACGCGGGTACTAAAATAAGCGCTCCTAACGTTAGCACCCTGCAATCATCTCCGGCTCCCTTTGCATTCCTGAGCACAGTCGCTCAGCAACGTGGCCCAAGCACAGACTGTGTGGAGTTGAGGTCATGTGACCCTCCTGAGGGGAGGGGGGGGGGTGAAAAACGAGACGAGAAAAAAAACGAAAGAGAGGTAAATCTCGAGACAACTAGATATGGCCTTCCCCTCACTGACTCAGTCAGTTCTCCTCATGCTTTCTTTTACTCCCTCACTCATTCTTTCTCTCTCCAGTCTTTCTCATAAACCCTCCTTCCATATAAACAAGAAAAGGCAAAGCAACAGGCGCATATTTGTGTTATCTGGCATCGCCGGCAACTTTTCTAATTCTAACGGAAGGAGGCTACGGAGGAGACGGAAGGGATTTTTTCCACAAATGACAAAACCACACTAAGGTGCTTTGTCGCAACATGCCCAACTATTGGTGGCCTCTTCACAGAGCCACAGAAAGGGCAGTGCATACATTAGCTGCTCTGCAAAAGGGCAGGACGTGTTAAAACCAACAAACAGAAATCAGAAGACACTCGATTAACAGCTCGACTTGACTGGAGTCTGACCACGTGCAATTTTTGGCATTCATTCTCTTTTGAAATGCGGCCTGTCCTCTTCAGGAGGCTTTTATTTGCTCCCTAACCCTTCCACTTACTTCATTACTTGGGCTTGAAGAGAGCACAACAACAAGCCGAAGACTTTCGGACAAATAAAAATCAGGCCCATTATCAGGTCCGCACACTTTCATATGGCACAGAGGGCCAAGCGGGGGTCACACAAAGCAAAAACATACTTAACAGACTGAAAAGAAAAAACAGCACGACCTCCGCTTCTAAGGGTCGCCTTTTGTTTTTTTTGTGTTAATGCAGCAGTAATGAATTGAGAAAATTGACCTTTTTGCATAATTGTGCTTTTAAATGAAGAGTTGCCTGATGTTGAATGTTTTCTCACTTTATGTAACACAGTTGGTAACCTCATACCTCCTCCAGCACATCACAAAGCCAGCTACAATTTAGAGCCCTTACAAAATACACTATCTCCATCAGAACAGTTATTTATCCCGATCTTGTAGTTAATACATAACGTTATTTAGAATTTTTCTCGAAAACTGATCAACAGATGAGCCACGTAATTATTTATCCACAATTCCATTGATTTCCATTTGAGCCAAATTGAAATTATAAATGTGAAAGTATTTAAATTAAAGTGCCAAAACTCAGGAAACTGGATCATTAGCATGATTGGCATGATAAAGAACAGGTGGCTGGACGAATGGCAATCAAAGCAAGCTGGCATGTGATACATGGGTTAATAAAGGTGAGACTGATGAGAGCTGACGGCGAATGTCTTCAGTGTGTAAAGCAGGGAGCACTCACGGCACTCAGGTTTGCTTTAGCTGAGTTTGTATTGCAGATTTGCACAGTTTATATTGAGGATTCCAGACACGGCAATGCGGTTTAGCCTTTGGGCTTTTGTAAAGCAAGTCTCTCTGCCACTGCTGTGATTTGTGACATATGCCTCAGAGCCTGGACTTGTTCCTTTGCCACAAGGACATTTAGTGGTAAACAAAAGCAGATTCATTGCACTTCTCTGGCAACATCAATTGGGTTTGCGGCGAAACCTCAATCCCATGCGAGTGTGTGCATCCTCAATTAACTCACTCACTCAAGAAGCAACGTGCACACAAAATCAATTGTTTAACACACACACACACACACACACACACACACACACACACACACACACACACACACACACTGGGCAGGGGCTGAAATTAGCGTGGTTCACATGGAGAGGTCTCACTGAGCCTCTCACTGAGGCTCGACATGTTTGTGCGACATGGTGATGGTAAACATCGCTGCAGATGACTCGCAAGCATACTCAGGAACTCAGTGAATCTCCCAAATGCCTTCAGCCAGCAGCGTTCAGAAGGACAAAAATAAAACAGAAGAAAAAAAAACCCCAGACGCAATTTGGGAGTAACAATTTTGGGTTCTGTAGCCTGGCTGGCTAAAGTTATCGCAGGACTGCTGGGACAAAATATCAAGCTCTTCCTGATGCAGGAAACCTCGGAAAACGAGCCTGATCTCGTACGTGGTTTGGAAAAAGACGAGGTTTTTCATTTCTTTCTTTTTTTTCAAATTCTAAAATACATACATAGCCAGACTAAATATAAAAGCCACACATCCCTGAGGGAAGAAAGCAGATGTGAAGCTAGCGTTAACAAGACCCTCGGCTAGAGAGGAAAATAGAGAACTGTGTGGCGCGTACCTCCCGAGCAAATTCCTTTTAGGCAACCTGAAAAATTCCCCCTCCACCCCGACCCCGCTGAAATATCCCCGCTCTTGGATGAGAGAAGCAAGCATGCAAATAAAGCAGGCAGGCAGAAAAGCCACAGAGCCCAAAAGGTGCAGCACGTTTAACCAATCCCAGATGGGACAAGACCAGAGCAAATACAGGAAAGATGAAAAAAAAGTGGCTCGGATTTTAAAGCAACTAATGGAGTGATTCCTTCAAATGTAAAGCTTACATTAACCAAACAGCATTGAGAGCACTTTGGGAATATGTACAGAATAAAACACTCTTGTAGTACACCAATAAACAACAAGCCAGTGTGGTGTGTTCTTTTTATACTGCACCAATTTTCCTTTTTTTCTCTTATTAAAAAAAACATCATCCTTTTCATCCTTGAATAGTTCCATTTAATGTTGTGGAACATCTACAAAACAAGCTGTTCTCATTACGCTGTCTTTGCAGAATAAAGTATCCTTAAGATGCCTACATCATCACAAAGCTCTGACACTGGAGACTCCTTACATATGTTAAAACATATGTAAAAACATTTCTCCTGTATCGCCGATTTTTGTTCAAGCCCCATTCCAATTAGCTGTTATGACGGAAACGCTAACATTATAGAAAATGAATCAATACTTTTCTCAGGTATCTCAAGTGGGTTGGGAAAGAATTCTAAACTCCTAAGCAAATTTTGGACAACAATTCTTATAATGTTTTCTCCTTTTCAGTGTTACATTATTTATATTAATAAATATAAATGAGGGGGGCACGGTGGCTTAGTGGTTAGCACGTTCGCCCTCACATCTTCGAGAATTGGGGGTTCGATTCCCGCCTCCACCTTGTGTGTGTGGAGTTTGCATGTTCTCCCTGTGCCTCGGAGGTTTCCTCCTGGTACTCCGGTTTCCTCCCCCGGTCCAAAGACATGCACGGTAGGTTGATTGGCATCTCTGGAAAATTGTCCGTAGTGTGTGAGTGTGTGAGTGAATGAGAGTGTGTGTGCCCTGTGATGGGTTGGCACTCCGTCCAGGGTGTATCCTGCCTTGATGCCCGATGACGCCTGAGATAGGCACAGGCTCCCCGTGACCCGAGAACTTCGGATAAGCGGTAGAAAATGAATGGATGAATGAATATAACTGAACTCAGGTACTGTGACTGATATTAATGAGTCGACTTGTGCAACGTTTCATTTAAAAGGTTCTTATGCTATGGTCTTTAGTGTACCATAAACATCTGCTCCTGAGGAAGTTGATTAAATAATTAATTATCTACACGTACCATCAAACTACCAAAGCTCAAGCAGCTCGAACTGATATAATCTCAAGCCCATTTCCTTTCCGTTCCTTTTCCCCGAGTCTAATCCGTTTCCCACAGGGAGCTCTTCGTGACTCGTGCATATGTATTTAGCCACCAGCCCTAGTCAATGTCCTTCACAATGGACCTTAGTGCTAGACAATCCCATTCCTGCTGGCACTTATAGATTACCGAGGTCACGGAGGGCAGAAGCCCGGGTCAGGTAGGGGGTGACCTGTAACATTTTGGGGGTTAGAAGGCGGTGCCAATGAGACTTCTCCTCAGGTGTCACAGCTGGCTAAATATATCAAGCTCTGTCAAGATCTATGAGGGGGGCAGCCTGCTAAGTCAAGCAATTACTATACACCACTTTGGATTAAATGGATAAGAGAAGGAAAAAAATTCTCTGAAATATCTGGCAGAAAGATCAAGATATTAAACTTAAAACTAGGAAAGAGTTGCTTAGTCGTCAAGAGGTCGCAAGCTCAAGTCTGGGGAGGCAAGAGGGCAACATTGGCCGGTCTCTGAGTAGGAGGGGCCAACACACAAATACAAACTAGCCAATGTCATGTATGCAAAAGATTGTTAATAATGATCTCAGAGGAAGGATATGATATGTGCTATTAATGATCTTAGTAAAGCGTATCGTGACAGGATTAATGACGTGTCCAGAATTTTCTGTAGGTTTCTTGATTCCTCCCAGTGGCAATGCAAACAAAACAAATGAATGAAGCAAAAAAAATCCTAATAAAATCCCCACAACACTGACCAGGCACAATGACAGGCAGATGGTCCTGTAGGGGGAAGAAGCAGCAGCAATAGTAGCGCATCCTGTCATGCTAAATTTACCACCGCCAAAAGTGAGATTTCCCTACAGGGATCCCTAACAGCCACGTCTAATTTACCCTCCTTAATGAAGTGCCCTGCGCCACCTTCATCTAAAGGAACACTTAATACATTTTACAGAGTTTTTGCAGGAGAACTTTTCAAAAGGACATTACATCATGCAGGATGTGTTAAAAAAAAAACCTAATGTTTTATTTATAATCATTTCACAGACCCATTTGTACATTAATTATGTATACCGCAGAACAGGAAGATGTTTTCAGAAAGGAAAAGAAAAAAGGCAGAAATGCACATTAAAAGGTATAAAACGAGAAATTCTGTGCATATTTAAAAAAAAAAAAAAAGCACTAGAAAGATGTGGTGTGCTGAGCAGGCTGTGAAATTCCAGACAGCTCATTTTTAAGGCTTATTTTTTGGCACAGGTGCTCACAGTGACCAGCTGAGTATGGAATAAATACGTTCTTTGTGTGGCATTAATGAGGTCAATTTTGGCTTTTACAACAGAAAATTGGTTTGGTTCAAACGGCAACGGATTCCTTTATTGAATATTAATAGGGTAGGCCAGTGATCTTAAAAAGGCTCTTGGCTCAGACAGCCAAACCAGACTACAGCTGCTCGGAATACAGAATAAAAATAAGAAAAGAGGGAAAAAATGCAGGAGGTTGAGAGCGGTGGGTGGGTTGGTGTTTAGGATTGGCGGTGATGTAGGGGGAAGTGCTCAGCGACTAGTTTGGAATGTTTACGACAGGTCTGAAAGACAGCTGCTCCATCTGTTGCTGCCATCAATTCCTACTCCTTATGCTAGAAAACCAAAAATTGCGACGCAAATTGAGTCCCAACAACAGTGCACCTGATTTCTGAAAGAAAACCTTACTCTTGCCTTGCAATACTGACATTTGCCTATATCACCAGTCAAATTCCTTCAAAAGCAATCTGCTTCATGAAATATTCATGAATGAGGCAAACATTTCACATTCAATCTCAGCCTTAGGAACTATGAGGAAAAAAACTAAAACAACTCACCAGTTTCTTCATCGATGGCAAAGATTCCCAGTCCAGATCCATCCCGAATAGAATAGCGGATCTCACCGTCTCTTCCTTTGTCCTCATCCTGAGCTGTTACTTTCATGACCGGTGTTCCAATGGGCACGTCCTCTTTAATATATCCCTTATCCACAAATGATTGGAACAGTGGTCGATGTAAATTCTCGTTCACATCCATCACCTCCACCTCTATGTGACAGGTTGAGGATAAAGAAATCGGCTTGCCTTTGTCTTTTGCCTTAGCTACAAGATTGTAAACTTGTTTTTTCTCATAATCCAAATTCTGCATGATTCGAACAGCGCCACTGAGTTTGTCCACTTCGAATTTTCCATCGCCACTGTCGACGAAGCTGTAGCGTACCTGGCTCGAAGTTCCTATGTCAGGATCATGGGCTTCCAACCACATAATAACAGTACCAATAGGAAGATCCTCGCGTACTTTTACACGGTAATTGGGGGGTATAAATTTTGGAGGATTGTCATTCACATCTTCAAGAGTAATTTTGAGTGACACAGTTGAAACCAGTTGAGGTTCAACAGTAGCCTGGTCACGAGCTGCTATCCTGAGCACCAGCTCAGGCTGAATCTCACGATCTAACACTTTTTTTACCCTAACGACTCCTGTCTCCTCATCAATAGAAAACTGATTCGTGTCCGCCAATATAGAATACCTGACAAGACCGTTATCTCCCAAGTCTCTATCTTTAGCTTCAACCTGAATGACTTCAGTACCCACAGCTGCATTCTCGCTTATTTCCACTGAATATGAGTCCTGTAGAAACTGTGGGCTATTATCATTAGCATCTGTAACCTTGATGTCAAGCAGGCGCGATGATGACTTCTGAGGTATCCCAAGGTCATACACGGTAACGTTAAGCGTGTAGTGATCGGACGTCTCTCTGTCAAGTAGAGCATACACCTTAAGCCAACCGTCATTCATGTCCGCTACAAACCGACTTTCTGTGTCTCCTCCAGAAATGACGTAAACCAACTTCCCATTGAAGCTGCTGTCAGAGTCTGAAGCGCTCAAATGGACAATCCGAGCCCCAATAGGCAGATCCTCCTTGACCTCAACGATGCTTGGGAATGATTCTGCAAATTGAGGTGTAAAGCGATTGATGGTATGAAGGTCTAAAAAGTTATCATCTGGTTCCACTTGGCTGTGGATTTTACTGCCCTGCAGCAACTTTTCCGCCAACATGGTGGCTACACCCGTGTCAAGACATTTGACTTGAACAGGTTTACGTGGAGTAACGACAGTTATATTCAAGAATATGGCTGGAGTTTCATGTTCTCCATCACTGGCTACGATCTGCAAGCTGTACAATGATGTCTTTGCCGCCTCACCATCACTCAGTGACTGCTTTAAAGACAAAACCCCTGAGCTGGGGTTTAGCTCGAAAAAGTCCAGGTCGTTACCAGCTTTGATCGTGTACCTGACCAGCTGAAGCTCATCAGCATCAATGGCGGATACAGTTGTGATCTGTTCTCCAATGCCATGATCTCTGGGCACGGTTACCTGGCAATCCACATTTTCAAACAGAGGCTTGTTGTCATTCAGATTGTTCAGACTGATTGTGACTTGAGTCTCCACCTCACGTCGAAAAGGTTCACCCCAATCTGATGCACGCACTCGCAAATTATAAATCCTTGGCATCAACTCGTAATCAAGTTGTTCCGATGTACTGATAATGCCAGTGAAGTAGTCAATAACAAAAGGCTGGTGATTTATATTAGCAATACTGTACGTGACATAGCCGTTCTCTCCGCTGTCTAAATCTGTGGCTTTCACTGTAACAACACTGGTGCCTATAGGCATGTTTTCATCAACACTGGCCTTGTAAGAGGACTGCTGAAACTCTGGGGCGTTATTGTTCACGTCAATCACATCGATAATAACTTTGGTGGCTGCTTTTCTGTCACTAATAATTACCTCTAATTCATAGTGTGGCAAAGAGTCAGCGTGAATGGGTCCAGCTGTTGTAATTAAGCCAGTGTCTGAATTGATTGCGAAGGGAATTTTGTCCAATTTCTGTTTGAAAGCATACTTCAGTTGGGGATATTTTGGCACAGCTGTTACCATTAGAACAGGAGTGTGTAGCGGAGCAAATTCACTTACATTGGCCCTGTAAACAGATTGTTCAAATTTTGGGGGCCCGATTTTAAATTGTGGGGATGTGATATGGATGACTTTAGCTGAGGAAAACTGAGGTAGGCTTCCTTTATCCTTAGCTTGCAAAGTAAGGTTGTAACCATACGGCTGACTATCCCATTCGACCTCCTTCACTGCTTTAATTTTGTATTCCTTACTGCCTGGGCTGGTTCTCATGGTTCGAAATTGCTGTAAAGGGTCTCCTGCAACGATGCTAAGAGACGCTATTTCGCCATTGGCTCCTTGGTCATCATCCTCAACGGTCACTATGGCATAAGTCGGGTCTTTGTCCATGTCGGAAGGTGCGAAGACAACAGAGCTGATGACTGGAGCATTCTCGTTAGCCTGCTCCACACGTACCGTCAGTTTAGCCATGCTACTAAATCCGCTGCTGCCATACAGCTTCATACCGCGATCTACCGCTAATATCTCCAAATCGTACTGCTTTGTCTCAGCGTAATCTAGTTTTCCAGTTAGAGTGACCACCCCACTCGTGGGATGGACTGCAAACGTGTCTGTCCACTCTCTGAAGCTGTAGTAGTACTCTCCATTCGTACCGATGTCTGCGTCTGTTGCCGTGACCTTGGCAATGCTAGTGCGGATGGACGTGTTCTCCGGCAAAGACACAGTGTAAGAGGTGGGAGAGAACAGAGGCCGGAGGTCATTGGTATCCAGTACCTGAACAATGACTCGGGCTCGTGCCTCTGCATTTGTGTTTCTTTCCACAGCTTTGACCGTGAGCAAATAGTAGTCTCGGACCTCCCGGTTAAGAATGGCACTGCTCCCTCCTTTGGTCCTTATTCGCAAATAGGTAAAGTCCCCCAACTGATACTCCTCAGCTTTGAAAAGGTTCTCGTTGTCACCTGACACAATTTTGTATCGTATTTCCCATGAAGGGTCTGTGTTGAAGATGCCCATTTTGATAGGGCCTTCCAAGTAGGTTTTAGCAGCAGAGTTTTCAAATATGGTGGCATTGTAAGTAAGATGGGTGAAGTGTGGAGTGGGCTTTGCATCCAACCCTTGGTTTCGGGCACCGCTGCACAAGAGCAGCAGCAGCAGAGCCAGCAGTGAAGTCACCTGGATCTCCATGGTTGCAGAGCGCTCTTCACCAAACCACCTGTAGAATAAATGAAGAGAAATATAAGAAAAGGGCAACTCATGCAGCTTCATTAGAACGATGATCTGATCTACAATAAAATCTGCTAACATCTGGCTATGCATTTTTCAAAGACCTCCAGAAACACGCCCACTTTACATTAACGACTTATGTTATCAATCAGCGTGACCCAGGAAATCAGCACAAACAAACATTCTTCAAAGTAGGATTGAGATTTGTCGCTAAGTTTGGCATCATCTAATGCTCTTCTCCTATTGGGAGATTTTAGTCTATAAGAAATGACTCAAACATTTTGGAACTTTGACATCATCTGTCTTTAGTTTGCAGCGGAATTTAACCGACTGCCAGTAACACACTTGCGTCACTAAGACCATCGATCTCAATTCATGATCAAAGAATTTTTTCATTCCAAAATGCAAAATGTGAGAGCAAAACCTGTACAGCTTAAAAAATCAAGCATTAAGGAATCATCATGCAATAATCAGATCCTCGCTGGCTTCACATTTGAGAAATCAAACAAATCTTAACAGCGAATCGAGCCTAGCACTACAGATACGAGCCACATGTAAGGCTGAACGCTCCCTTCTCCCTATCTCTTATTTCCAGTCTCGCTAGTCTCAACAGGCTCCGTAAAAGGCACCCAGTCACCAATGATTAACAGCAGCGTTCCCAGGGTGGATGGAAGCGGTTTGTCCTGGATATACACAAATACACACACATTCCACTGGTTGTTATGAGATTAGTAATCTTTTAGGCTCTGTTTAGCCTGGACGGCATGGAACATTCCCTATAGATACGGATGTTCCACAATGTAAGTTAAC